>NC_091697.1:37896287-38199318 GCF_041296265.1 Equus caballus | reverse complement strand
ATTTTAACACTACAGATATACTGTGTGTATGTACTCTCTGTGTAAGTGTATTTGTGCTTTATACATAAAAAGAGGAAGATCTTTTTCACCTTCCCCCAGTCACCAATTTTCACCCAGTGGGGACTATATCAACCTGGTCGAGAATGCATGCTCTAATATATTGGAATCTGCTCTAGGGTTAGGCCTAGGTTTTAACATTTTTTAATCCCCACGGTAGCTTTCAAAATGCGGCTTTTTAGAAAGAAGAAATTCTATCACTTAACAAGTATTTGCTGAGCACATACTGTGAGCCAAGTGATGTTTTAGGAACGGAGTCCACAGTGAACAAATAGCCCACCCCTCGTGGAGCTTACATTCTAAAGCACTTGGTGTATGGATAAAATTGTTTCACTCTTTGATCAAAACTAAGTAATGCCTGCCATTAAAACTGTTCCGGCAAGAGAGAGTCTGGAGACCTGTGACTAAAATAGGACTTGGCATTAACTTCAAGCTTGAAAATGTGCTGATGGAATTAAAAACCTGTTTGATGCTGATGCGGCAGGAAAATCAGAGGAGCAAAAAATCACACTTTTTTTTTTTTTTTAAATACCGTGACACTAATTCTAAGCCCCTATCCCACAGGGGCCAGAAGGACATTTTACCTCTCTCAGAGTTTTCCAGATGTCCCGGTGTTTTGCCCAGTACCAGTGGGAAGGACTCTGGGGGCACCGGTCACTGTCCTTCATTGGTGGTGACTGAGAGAACCGTAGCTCAGTTCATGTGGTCCTTTTAGGTCAGAAAGTTCTGCTGCCTTTCTGCCATTCCTGGGGAACTTGGAGCGGCTGGAGCCCTGCAGCCATTCCCCTCTGAGGTCCTAACCCATCCTGGGGACACCGGCAAGACCATGGTCTCTAGAACTCATGGAAACACAGATCTCTTCTCCACCCCCCACTTGGAAAATATCTCCTCTTCTCCTTCTTGCCTCCCTTCTCAACACTCCTAGCATAGTCCACTCAGTGAAAGTTAATTTTTACAAAGTATGGGAAACCCCACTGCTTTCAGGCTGCCTCTGCTTCTTTGCTCTTAAGTTCTCTGAGTCACCTAATGATAAAGCCTGGGAACCTGTCTGAAATGGTGAGGAAAGAGGTTAGGGGCCAGCATGAGAGATATAAAGAAAGAAACAAATTAATATTTCAGTCTATTGTCCTGCCACTCTGAAATCTTTTTATTTATTTTATACTCATCTTGTCAAAAAATGTCCATTTGAAACAACCAATCAGCCAGTGTGGACCAGGTAAAGACAAAAGAATGAATGCTATTATCCTTGGACCAGCCCAGAGGGAGAGTCTCCAGGTCCACCCACCTCTGTCTCTGCCCCTAGACCCTATTTCCCCTGAAAGAACTTACAGGGGCCTCTCTACACTGGACTGGGAAAATGGGATTTGCTTATGTATTTGTGAAAACTCCTGTGTGCTAGGCGTGGGGGTACGCACTGGTGATGCTGCAGTGTACCAGGCAGTAAAGGCCCTGCCCTCACAGGGATGACAGCGGGACCCTGGCCTCCCACTTCTATCTCTAGAGCACGGTACAGATTCCCGGATCATTCGCTGGACACTGCTGGCTCAGTCAAGCCTGGCTATCTGGCTGCTACAGTCTTCATGCTTGCCTTTAAGGATATGGAGCTTTTACAATTTGAAGAGGAAAAAAATGGTCTCTTTCTTTCTAATTACACTGGGAATGACCATGAATCTTCTAAAGGCCTCTTTTGCATCTACTGGAAGGGAAGTTTTGCTTCAAAACTGATGTAAAACTCCTATCTTAATAATATCCATTGCTTCTTATGCAGTTAAAGGTGAAACGGTTTTAAATAAGGCTGTTCTCCAGCTATTTTGATGTAGATCCAATCCAGTCGGATTGTTCCCAAGCTGTAAAAGAGACTCTTAATGTGGGAACATATTTCATTGGCTACTTTAATCTGCTTTGTGTTATATTTTGGAAATAGAGGCCAATAACAAAAATTCACACTTTGATAGACCCTTTCCCACCAAATACCTTTGGACAGACCTAGGGACTAGGAAGGAGACTGGAAAGATGAAGTGATGGTGCCCTAGTATAGGAAGAATCTCTAAGTGGGAGAAATAACAGAGATTGGCGAGTTTGTGATGAGTTTCCTATCAAAAGAGGTGTTTAAGCAAAGGTTGAATTGCTATTATGAGGGAGTTAATTGACTGTTGGATTCAATGAGTGTTTCTCATCCTCCTTGGGTTTCCTTCCTACTCTTCTTTGACTGTGTGCCACCTGTATTATACACCGTCTCAGAGGACAGGATTTCGAGGAGGCTTCTCTTTTACTAACTCCCGATGTCTCGTAGCACACAGTTATGCATACAGTAGCCTTTCTAGAAATAGCAGATGATTCATTCTTCTTATGTTCCTGGGCATGGGAGGCAGTTGGGTTGTACCAAAGAGCCTCTAGACCCTGGGATGGTGAAATAAAGGTGTCAACCATAAGAATGGATGGTGTTAGTCTTGGGCTAGGAGGTGGCCCTCTCTACTGTCACTAAGCACACTCATCAAATAAGTGGAAATCAAAGTGGCATTAAGAAATCTGGCAGATACCTTAAATATATTACTTTTGCATACATTAGATAGGGTTAGAATAATGACTAAGAGTATATAGTGTGGAAAGACTTGGGTTCAAATTCCTGATCCTGTCATTTTCTGGCTATGTGATTGTGAGCAAGTTACTTAACAATAAATTTGCTCACATGTAAAATAAGTAAAATAATGACTATGTCATAGGATCATTGAGAAGAAGACAAGATAATATACATAAGCACTTGGTATATGGCGTAGTATAGATACTTGATAAATGTTGATTTTTAAAATAAATGAGAACAATTTTTATAACTTTTTTATTATTGTTGTTATTTATAGAAAATTATGAAGTACAGATAAGCAAAAAGAAGAAAATAAAAGGTGCTCATACCTTAGGTATGCAGAGATATTCAATTTTAACATTTAAGTATATTTCTTTCCCGAATTTTTCCCCTAGGAAATTTCCTCTAGAATTTTTCCTGTTATAATTATACGTGTGTATGTGTATGAATATGCATGCAAAATTATACAAAAATAGCATAAAATATGCATATATAGTTTTTGTTAATTGATTTTCACTTAATAATGGATTATGAATATTTACCTATGTTCTTAAATATTCCTTTGCAAAACCTCCATCATATTCTCTTATAGCATATTCAATTGCCCTTTTAACATGAAACTTTTAGATAGTTTCTAAGTTTTCATTTGTTTCTCTTATGACTGACATGGTGATGAACAGCTCTATATCCAAATACACGCACACCTCGGAGATATTGTGGGTTGAGTTCCAGACCACTGCAATAAAGTGAATATCACAATAAAGTGAGTCACGTAAATTTTTTGGTTTCCCAGCGCATATAAAAGTCATGTTTACACTATGCTGTAGTCTTTCAAGTGTGCAATAGCGTTATGTCTTAAAGAACAATGTACATACCTTCATTTTTTAGCAATGCTCATCAAATAACCATCATCTGAGCCTTCAGTGAGTTGTAATCTTTCTGCTAGCAGAGGGTCTTGTAAAAAATGCAATGTCTGTGAAGCTCAATAAAGTGAAGCACACTAAAACGAGGTATGCCTCTACTTTCACATTTATATGATTGTTTCCTTATGATTAAATTCAAGAAGTAACATGGTAATTTTCAATAATAATAAAGATAATGAGAAAAAGCATGAAAAGCACAGAGTATAGTAACCAGCACATGGTAAATCATCAATACATGGGGATCTGTGTGTGTACTGTAAGAGGGGAGGGAGAAATATTTTATTTGAAAGTCTTGCTAATTACCCAAAATATCTTTTATTTAAGAATATTTAAGAGTTCTTGTTTGTTTTATAAACACACATCATGCAAACGAAAAAACAGTGTATTCTGTTTATAGATGTTGATTTAGTATATGTTTCTGTGAAAAGGGCTGCTTCTTTGACTAATGGAAATCATCAAGAATAATCCAAAAGGAGACAACTGACATATCCTGGGGTGGGGTGGATATTTACTTTTTATTTTTTCCCTTTCTGTGGATTAAACCTGCTGTTAGTGTGATGTGGACATGCCCTCCAGCCTGTTGCCTCTCACACCGGGTCTGAATGCCCAGTCTGGGGCCCTCTTGGCAGAGCTGCCCCGACAAGTACTCAAAATAGGAATATACAGATGGCATGCTATCCATGAGAGAACAGTATTGACCTGACAGATCTGTTCTCATCCACAGGCTGAAGTGCTGTTATGAAGGAGGGATGGGGAAAAGTGCCCAGTTCCCACGTGGTCATTCAACACATTCACGTGGTATCTGTGCTGAATGTGTCGAGGTACAGAGCCCATGGCAATGCCAGAGAGAAGAAATAGTAGACTCAGTGAGAACCTTCAAGAGTCTGAGAAAGTGTGGCTTGGTGAAATAGGCTGGATGGAAACCATGGTGAGCTGGAGGGCATGCGGTTCAGGTGGGTTGGCTGCTACTCACCTCCAGCCAACGGCGGCCATGTGAGAAGGCAGGCTCAGATTTCCCAGAGCTTCCAGTTGTCAGGAGAAGTGAAAACCTGAATCTTGCATTCAAATCTCTCCATTTTCAGATGTTATTGGAAAAATGTAGGAATGAAATTTTAAAAAGCATAATGTGTTTGTGTGTGTGTATGTATGTATAATTTGTTTTGTCAAGCTTGATCTCCAGCTTGCTGACTGCAGATCTTGGGACTTGTCAGCCTCCATATTTGCTAATGCCAATTCTTAAAAATGAATGAATGAGTCTGTGTCTGTGTGTGTGTGTATGTGTGTACATGCATGCATATCCTATTCGATCTGTTTCTCTGGAGAACCCTGAGTGATACAGATATGCGCACGCGCGCGCACACACACACACACACACACAAACTTACTTGGAGAAGAGGAAACATGGTGGAGGGACAAGGACAGAAGCTAGACTTCTTTGAATATAGCTTGCTTTGTAGATTTGACTTTGGTGCCATCTAAACAGTTCACAAAAAATTAGATTTTAAAAAAGCAATCATTAAAAATTGAGAGGGGGAGAAATAAGAAACAATTGAACCTGACTGGACAACAGGTTGGTGACATAGCCATTCAGAATGGAATTAGTTAAGTGACTTTGAAACCCAGTCATTTGCTTGCACTTTCCTAGTAGGTTATACACTAAAGATTTTTTTTTAAAGACAAATTTTAAACTGTGGTTAATCATTATGTTAGTGTGGTAGTGGCATTGGTGTGCTGTAACTGCTCTGTCTGTGTTGTGGGTTAAGTCAAATGAGTAATCATGCTAGTGTTACTGAAAACACAGATTTCAGAGTGGAAGAAAAGTAATAGCATTGTAACATCCACGAGGTTAAACGAAAACCTTCAAGTCCTGAGTTTGAACTGAGCTTTCATGTGAACTCACAGTGTAAGTTGTGTATAAAACACACACACGCAACTTGTTTTCTAGCTCTGTGCACAGAACCAAGGGCCAATCCAGGAGCAATGAGCACCCAAAGCTCTCAGTTTGTGCTCTCTAAATACCAGTCCTCACTAAAATGAACCAGGGATTCTCACTAGAAGTGGCTGGTTCTGGGCTTGGCACAGGACATGTGTAGGGCCATCGAAGACTGCTGGGTCATATTCAAAGGACTTAAGGGTCAACTTAAAGAGACCCCCACCGAGCAAGGATAGGACAGTTAAAACTTTAATAGGAATAAAAACTGTACTGTAATAAAAAAATCAAAATGTTCATAATGATGTTTTAAAATATGAAAAACTCTCATCGGTCATCTTTGGAGGATATTAGGTAACCAATTCAATAGTTTGAAGAGCAATAAATAAGAAAAAATCAAGCATCTATCAACTTCCTATAGAAACTATAATTTTAGGGTAAACATGTAGTTGATGACGTGCAATTTCTCTTGATAGACTATCCCAGCTAATAAATTAAGAAGAAATAATAGAATTATTTTATCACGAGTTTGAAATCTCTATTGAAATAATAGATCCTCTGGTCAAAGGTCACCAAAGGCTGATGACATCACAGCAAAAGACATTATGTGGCTCCTGATAGAGCATGTAGTAGGCAGAAAAATGCCCTCCACATCTCAGAACCCATGAATAGTTACATTACATGGCAAAGGGGAATTAAAGTTATGCATGGAATTATCATTGCTAGATCACCTGCTTTGTCAGGTGACCTTAAAATAGGGTTATGCTGGATTACCCAGGTGTGCCCAATGAAAGTACAAGGGTCTTTAAAAGTGGAAGACAGAGGCAGAAGATTTGTTGTCAGACTGATGAGATGTGAAAAAGATTCAACTAGCCATTGCTGACTTTGAAGATGGAGGGGTATACCAGACCAGGAACATGGGCACCCTCGAGAAGCTAGAAAAAGATGACAGCTGGATTTTGCCTTAGAGTCTCCAGAAGAGGATGCAGCAGCCCTTCTGGGACCTTGATTTTCACCCTTTCAGCTCTGGGTCAGATCTCTAACATACAGAACTATAAGATAATAAATTTTTGTTGTCTCAAACCACCGAGTTTGTGGTCATTTGTGATGGGAGCGATAGAAAACTAATATATTCCATTTCCCAGGGCGTATTCTTTCTAAAAAACTGAGCCTGAATCTGATCAAGCATCTTGATCTAACTACTGATTTATAGGAAATACAGGGGACAGGGGAACATATTATATGAAATTATGGGAATGTTCAGCAAAATCTCTGGGCAATGCTATTAGAAAAATGACATGCTTTGTTTATCAAATAAAGTGTGTATATATACATATATATATGGATGTGTGTATTTATATATGGATGAGTGAGAGAGAAAATCTCCAACTAAGAAGATTTTAGGAAGTGATACAGTGTTTTATATATCAACTAATTGCAGCAGGAAATTTGATTCACATAAGCAAATATACAGAGAGAACATAAATATTAATTAAATTCAAACATCAACCCTGGGTATTTGATGATATTAATGAATGATCTTTTTTTGTGGTGTGGTAATGGTATTATGGTTATATTTAAACAAAGGAGGTAGGCGTGGTGGGTATAATAGATAACAATAGCCATAAATTGGTAATTGTTGAAGATGAATGATAGGTACATAGGTGTTTGCTGTTTATCCTTCCTACTTTTGTGTATATTTTAATATTTCTATAATAAATTATTAGTAACTAATTTGATGGCTTAAATGTTTTATGAGCCAAACATCCCATGTCCAAAGGCTGGATTAGACCAACAGACTGCCAGTTTGTAATTTCTGCTAGAGTTTTAGAAACTGGACCTTTCACTTTACCCTGGGGAATCATCCTTTTCTCTTTTCCCACTCACCTCCTGCCTCCATTCTTTCTGCACTGCCAAGCAAAAAGGACCTCCTTTATCTATGCTAGTGAATGACTGGGGGCGTTACAGATTGCTTGGAATAGAATTTTCTCAGAATAAGTGGGTAAAGATGGTAATATGCATAATTGCGTTGAACAATGCCTTCCAGTATTTTGAGTATTTGTTTGGACCACTTCTCGTTCTACCCTCTCAAAAAAAAAAAAAGGCAATAACTTTGTTTCAGTTTTTGAAAGCCTGAGGTATTTTGAAATTTTGGCTAATCACATGTTCCATGTTATTCTGTGCCTCTATTTCAGGATGGAATGGGAAACTTGAGAATCACAGAAGAAGGCCTAAAGCTAGAAGGAGTCTCAGAATTCTTGCAACCTCTCTACGCCAAAGAAATCCAGTCCCGACCAGTAAGTTTCGCTGAGAGAAGAAGGAATTATTGTTCCTCTGGAATCTAAATCTGGGGAACTTTATCTTGCCATCAGCTGAGCATAGAGGGTTGGGGTCGGGGGTAGTAATGCAAGTAGTGAGCTGCGTTCACATAGGAAGTCTTGCGTATAACCAACACTGTGGTACTGTAAGCAGGTGAGATGACCTCTCTGAGCCTCTTTCCATTCCTGTCCAATAGGGGGTGATAACCTCTGCTAACCAACTTTCTAGATTATGCTGCAAGTAAAGCAAGACAATAAATGTGAAGGTGCCATAAGGACTATACAAATGTAAGAAAATATTGCAATCATTTTTTAATTGTCAAGAGCTTCAAAGCCATCTTTGGAAATACAGAAATAAAGAACTAGAATTTTGTTTTCTGTTAAGAATTTGGACAATATAGGCAAGGTGACTTAGAATGAATTCAATATATCAACAACTATGCTCTGAAATAGGATTTTAAATAATCATTCTAGACTGTGTGCTCTGTTCCATGCACTTCGCTGCTTTGCCTGCATTATCGTTACCTATTACTTGGTCCACTGGGGTGGTGGTGATCGTTGCCTCCATTTTACAGATGAAACAATTGAGGCTTGGAGAAGTATTATGTCCAAAGCCACACACTTATGGAGTACGAGAGCAAAGATTTCGACCCAGGAAATCCAGTTCTGAAGCTTTTCTGCTAGCCAGTCTCCCTCCTGGCTTTCCTTTTCCAATCTCTTTCTTTCTTTTTTTTTTTTTTGGAATGATGGAGGTGATTCTTAGATATTTTTCTTTCTCTTCTTTTTTTTGTGAGGAGGATCACCCCTGAGCTAACGTCTGTGCCCATCTTCCTCTATTTCATGTGGGATGCTGCCACAGCATGGCTTGATGAGCTGTGCTAGGTCCGCCCCCCGAATCTGAAACTGTTAACCCTGGGCTGCTGAAGCAGAGGCCACAAACTTAACCACTACACCACTGGGCCAGCCCCAATATTTTGCTTTTATTAACCAGTATTATAAAAATTAACTTTTGTTTTTGAGTGTTTTTTTGGGCTAGTCGTTGTTTCTTTGGTTTTTATTTTTGTTTTTTTGATGGAGTGGTGGAATTTGCTGGTTAAAAAGGATTAGTAATGCATTTGCTCTGCCTGGAATTGGTCTGTGTCTACCTGCAAGCAAGGAGGAACATGAAAGTTCCTCAAAGCATCATTTGCATTGTGCACGTTGATTAGCGTAAATAACGAAATTCAGCACCTTGATGCAGTGGGTAATTTTATCTGAATGCTATCTAAACTACTGAATGTATTAAAGTGGTTCAACTACTGAATTGCCAATAAGTTTACTTCTTCGTGTGCCTGGTATAAGGGAGGGAGCCATGATGTTAGTCATCACAAAGAGCAAATTAGTTCAGCTACCCAATTGATGATTATAACATTTCACTGGGACTCATCGCAGCCTGTCTTGGGCACTTAAAGTATCCAGACTGCTGTAATCATAGCCATTGTCTTTAAGGAAGCTGTGTCCTAGAAGGAGTAATGGGATGCAACCATAACAAGGAGGGCTGGGTGGTGATTCTGTGTTGGACTGAAGGGAGACAGCTGATTTCAAGCATTTAAGAAATAACCTGCTATATGCTTTGCTCTTGATCTATATTTACTTCTCCCAACATAGCAAGTTGGTTAGTTACATCATCATTTGAGTTCTTCGTTGTACTTTAGATTAATAATCTTATCTATATGAAACTTATTTAACTCAGTAGTTTGAATTGATCATTTCCCTCTAATGCTGTTGGCCTTTTTTCTATATAGCCAGATAGTAAATATTTTAGACTTTCATTTTTTCTCTTGTATAACTCTTCAAAAATGTAAGGCATTCTTACCTCAAGGACCACACAAGACTATAGTTTGCCAACCCCTTTCTCCTATATTAGTGATATTTCTATAAATACGTAAATGTTCTGGCTAGGTTGCATCTGGTACAAGAGAGCAGATCTTAAGATTGTGGGTAGAACATCTGATATGTGTTAAGTAAAATATACAGAAATAAGTTTCCTTGTTGTGGAAAAAGAATTGATAAATGTGTTTTAGACAAGGGACTCCTGGCACATCTTAGGTCCATAATCAGGCACTGAACTTTTAGCAATATTGGCAGTCATCTGATCCCAATTCAAAGATACAATGATTGAAGCTTGAAAGGTAATGATAATCTCAAAAAACTTAATCTTGAAAAATTAGTGAGTTAATTTCAATGCTTTCAAATCACTGTTTAAAGAAAATAATGTTAGAACTATTTTTCCATTGTGCTGAAGAAAGTATTTTCCTCTCAAAAAATAAGTAGTAAATAAATATTTTTAGCCTTATACGTCTCTGACAATAAAACAAATATCTTCTAACTGAAGAAAAAAAGGCATGCAGATATGCATATATAAGAAAATCTGTCAGTAAGTCATGTGAGCTCTACCTGGAATATGTGCCCACATCCATCCACCCTGCTCCATCACATGCCACCCGTTAGTTCAAGCCACCATCCTCTCTCACCTGCACCATTGCAGTAGCCTCCTGTCTCTGCTGTCTTGCACTCTTAGCTTCATAGTGCAAATTGTAGCCAAAGTAGTCTTTTCAAAATGTCAAGTCCCTCCACTCCTTTGCAGAGGACTCTCTGTTGACCTCCTGTTGCACCTGGAATAAAATTCAAACTCCTCACTAACGCCGATAAAATTCTTTACCAGATGTTTTTCCTGGAAAGCTCCTTCTGGTCATCCTGATCTCAGTTCAAATGTTGCCATTTTAGAAAGACCTTCCTCATTTGGTACAACATTCAGATATAAAACATCACCTTGATTTTATTCCCCCCGTAACTGTCATCACTTGACTTTCTTATTTGCTTAAGAAAATAAATTTGAAAGAACAGGAGATTGACTGGATTTTCCCCACTATATTTCCCAGCCCTATTGCTATGTCTTGCAAATAGAATGTGCTCAGTAGATTATTTGTGAAATTGAATAATGAATCATTAAAAATGTAAGTGTCATTAAATCTATCTTGCAAGGGCAAGCACTGTTAACAATTTAGCTTATGTTTTTAGGCATTTTCCGTGAGGATATATTTTTGACAAAACCATACTGTGCATATTCCTCCGTACCTTTTTCCTCCAAATGATATATTAACAGTAAATTTTCCATATTTAAATAAAATTTAAAAGTTTAAGAGCTTTTCTGATATATAATTGGCATAGAATAAATTATGCATATTTAAAGTGTGCAATTTGATGTTTTCACGTATTTATATATATGTGAAACCATCACCACAATCAAGATAATGAACATGACTGTCACCACTAAGAGTTTCTCCATGCCCTCATCCTGCTGTGTCCACTCTACTCCCTCTGTTTCTGTCCCCAAGCAACCACTAATTTGCTTTCTGTCTAATATTACTTTGAATTTCTTAGAACTTTGTATAAATGGAATCATACAATTTGCATAACTAAATAACTTTAAGAATAAATTGCCTATGCCATTTTATCATTTTTTTTTTACCATGTATTTAATATCCAATTTAAAGGAGAAAAAGATCTTTTTTTTTGCCTGCAGTCAGACTCTGTCTTGGTTTGGCTGGGGAGAGATATTAGGAGTGGCTCAGAGCAGAGACCTTTCATATTTCTCTTTGGATGCCATCAGAGCACTGACAAGGGAATAGAGAATAATATATTAAGCATGGCAACAAAGGTAGAATTAGTATCTTTGAATTTTCACAAAGAATGAAAACAGGTATGATGGACAAAAAAAGCAAAAGAACAAGATGAGAAGCTGGTGATTTAGTCTGTACAGCTCCCTGGCCCTCAAGCACAGGGATAATTGACAGCTCAACAGAATTGGAGTTCTGGTAGCAAAGAAGCTGGGGGGAATGACTGTTGAGTAGGCAACCAATAGAATTCACCATGCTTGCTGAATCATAACCTCACATGATGCTCCCATGAACCTCACATGTAGCAGCTTTCCATTCTCCACTCTGGCAGCTGCAGCTTATTGTTTTTTTCTGATGCATCTGACCGTTGCTTATAAACCACCTCTGGAAGACTCTTCTCAGAATAATTATCTGTAATATCATTTCTCCATAGATCATAGCTGCTTCTATTTCATGGGGTGTCTCCTTCTGTTTTTTCCCATTGAAAAGAGATCAGTGTCCACTTGAACAAGATTACTCAGCCCCTCTAAGTGGGGCTAACTAATGAAGGAACACTTGACTTCATTTGGTTTGTTTCATTGATCTGAGAGGAACAGATTGGTTAAGCAATCCACACAATGTTCAATACTGTATCTGATTTCATTATTGAAGTTTGCAACCCTGGTAAAGTCACTACAAATTGATTAGTGTGATAGCAATCACTTTGGAAGATAAATTAATGAGAGAATGTTCATCTCTGTAAAAAACTTCCATTTGGCAATTGAATGAAAGCCCCAGGACTTTCTAGCTTTAGCCACATGGATGCATAGCTTCCAAGTGTTAAAGTATCATGCTGCTCAGAAAATAGATTGAAAAGGGCACACACTAAATTAACTCTTCTACCATCAGATTCAAAGACCAGGCTGTGCCTAGAAATACTACTTGAATGCACTGGCACAGAAATTTATAAAGTTAAGGGATATAATGCCAAAAAACTCTGTTTAATTCCCCATGTCAGTGTGGTAGGAATCTTAATTGCTAAACACAACTGCAAAGTTTTGATAAGAGCTACACATAGTTGACTGAATGAATGAATGCTAAAGAGACTTTTAATCGCAAAGTCTCGGTTTGGCCAAAGTGGCAGATCCATACTTCTTTTGAGAGGTTTCTTGCTTTTGCTCCCCATGATTCTGGAACTTTTGGGTGCTTTTGTATAACTTCATGAGATGTGACAAGGGAAGGGAAACTCGCATTTATTGAGCATCTACTATGAGCCAGGCCTACAGCAATGGGAAAGTTACACAGTGAATTTATCTCCATCCTCACTTCAAACTACACTTGGGGTGAGTATAGGGGTCCTAGCCTACTGCTATATTGAATTTAGAAGTTCAAGAGAGGAGAGGGTAGAAAAAGAAGTTGGAAGAGGGATAAAAAAATTAATTGAAGAGAATAAAGTAGAAAATTATTATATAAGGTGTATTTATATGTCTTTTAAATTCTTTTATCCTATAAAAACTCACATCTTTTAAGATGTTCTCACTCACCAAAACTTGTGTATAGACTTAAGAAATCATATTTAAATGAGGTTCTTAAAAGCTGCCCGTACCAAGAGACTCTATAGCACCATGATTAAGCCCATATGCTGTATTGCTGGACTTGGTTGGCAACCATTGGATTCTACCATTTAACTTGGCAAATCCTTGTTTTCTTGCCTGTACAATTGAAATGATATTAATACCTGCATCATGGGTGGTTGTAAATAAGTAAGATAATATCTGTAAAGTGCTTGATACAGAACTTGACATATAGTGAGTGTTCCAGAAACGGTAACTCATACTCCCGCCCCCTTCTCCTGATGGTGATGATGATGACAACAATTTTCACTATCAATGTCATCATCACGTAGTCCAAATCTCATCTGATGTTTGAACTTCCTCTGAACCAAATGATCTTTCATCCTCTTCTTGAATGGCTTCTTAGTGACAAACTCAAAGCTCTCTAAGGAAACCCATTTCATTTTCAATAGCTTTTAGTTTAAGATTTTTCTTTAACTGAGTTCCATTCCTCCAGTGTTCAACTCACTTTTTTCTCATTCTTCTGCTTAAAGATTTTTGCTAGGCCTGGTGCTCACAGATTACTGGCACATTCTTTACTTTTCATTTTATTTCTTTTTTCAGTCTTTCTGAAAAAATAGTTTTATAGTATATGCCAAGTACCTTAAAAATGTTTATACACTTTGATCCAGTACTGACATTTCCACTCATTTTATGATATAGAAAAAAGCCAAACATAACAGAATATTGAAGGATTAGAACACATACACATGCCAGTGCTGTACAGAAGCCAGTCTAAGTGTTGATTCATAGGAAAGTCTGAATCGGACATATAAAATGGGATTTGAGGTTACACAAGTTTGTCGATATTTATGAAAGTAAAGAAACACCTGTGTTCTCCTTGAAACACTGAGTTGGTCTTCCTCACCATGAATTTTTACATTTGGATCTATCATCTCTTTGTTTTATGGAAGGATGAGGGGTTTTTTTCATTCTTTTTTCCCCAAGGAAGATTGGCCCTGAGCTAACATCTGTGCCCATCTTCCACTATTTTATATGTGGGATGCATACCACAGCGTGGCTTGATGAGTGGTGTGTAGGTCTGCGCCTGGGCTCCAAACCAGAGAATCCTAGGCCACTGAAGTAGAGCACACAAACTTAACTGCTGCACCACCGACCCAGCCACTAAAATCCATTTTGGTTTTAGTATGACATGAACTGAGATTTATTCCACCAGCCTGAATTACCAAGACATATTTAGGCCAGAAGTTGAAAGCCCCTAATAATTCAATTAGACCAATCACTTCACTTAATGGATGGGGCCTGAAGGTCCAGAAAGGAGGTAGGACTTACGAAGTGAAAGTCAGAACAACAATCCAGGATTGCAGTATTCTTCCATATCAACACACTGTCTATGTAGTAATTAATTTTCTCATGACACTGTGTTCAGTACGATAAGTTGAGTTATGCATGGCCATTTCCCTCTCATGAGGAATAACTTACTGGAAGGCATATTAACTCCCTGAGAGAATTCACAAGTACTAAAAAAGGAAAATGGAAAGAACAGTGGATAATGCAACAAGACTGAGCTTAATTATAGCTGATCTAATCATTGAGATGATATTCTCCATAAATTTATTGTGAGGGTTAAATAAAGTAACTTAAGTGACTCACCTTATAAACCATTAAGTGAGCTATTAATATGATGGTTTATGACAGAAGTTAGAAACTGAATCCAGCCCACAGATATAGTTTATTTGCCTCACACAGTATTTTCCCTTTAACACGAATTTGTTTCTAATATTTAAATATCTGAAGATTTCACATTTTAAAAAAATCTACATTTTGTGATTCTTATGGAAAAACAGAAAATCTGGCAGAATGGTTTGATATTCCTAATGGCTAGAGCTGAGTGGCAGCTGGGTTCCTTAGATGGGCATTTGTTCTCCAGTTTGCCATAGTCTCCACCAGTCTCTACTGTCTCATACCCAATCTACTTAAGCCATTTATATTACGTGTCCTTAAAGTCCCTTAAGGATGCGGCTCCTGGTTTATGGAATTGAGAATGTATATGTCTCATCATGCAGGAGTTCAGATTTTAGGTTGACTTCTTAAGAATCATAGTCACTCATGACTCACTGTTCCTCTCTTCTCATTTTGTTTCTGTCTTGCCCCAGTTTCTCTTAGTGGTCTAGCTCCTGCGGGTTTTGAAATTGTATGCAACCTCAATGGCAAAGGATAGCAGTCTTAGAGCTTCTGGAGAGCTCTGGCCCACCACAGCCATTCCCCACCCTGAGTCTCCTAGAACATGCCTCCTTTTTGTCTTTATTCTTTGAACCACAACAGAGCATGACTAGGGAGGAGGCAGACAGGGAGAAGAAAGTTGAAAATTTGGATTTGGCATGCTCTGCATGAGCAAAAGAAACAAAAGTAATGGGGGATGGCAGACAAGCACATGCTTTGTCTGAAGAGGTTCCATTGACAATTTAGTTGCAATGAGAAGAGCCTGTGTCTCCGGTTAGTTTAGAAACCAAACGAAGGCGGTGGCTCCTCCTCAGTAAGCAAAACAGCTTCAACTCCCAGCTGAACATATTGCACACAAAACAGTATTTTCCATGCCACTTGCATGGAACACGAGCATCTTGCTGTCTTTAATTAAGAAGTTAAGTGGACCATGAAGTATTGCCTGAGTAAATAAACGTGATTTGTACTAAGTCAGAGGGGTGCATTAGGCATCTTTGCATTTCTTTGCTCACACATAAATTATGGAGATTATTAAAAATTGGGAAAGGTCGTCTGTAAGCCCATCTGTACTGTGAAGCTGATTGTCATTCCCGAAATGTATCTATCTTTTTACATGTTGCAATTTATTGTGGACCGTAGCGTGAACAAGCTGCTTACCATTTTTTTTTTTTTAACAGATACGAACTTTGAATAGATTGACACTTATTACTGTGATTGGTTTGTTTGTTTATCTTGGGAAACAGAGATAGTTATTCAAAGACTTTTGGTTGCCGTAGGATTAAAATGGGCTGATGGGTTTTTTGTTCTTCCTTTAAATTGGGAGAAATTGACTATGTGTGCTTTTCTTAAATGTAGTTCTTGCTGGAAATATAAGAGTCATTGAGGGCTTTGGTCAGATCTCAGTCATAACTATATCAGACAGAGCTTTGGTAGAAGTAGGTGCAAACTTTAAATGAGGCTGAGAATGTCTAATTGTATGATTTGAAGGCCGTTGGGCAGGTAGGCGACCCCAATTCGTTCTTGTTGCCTGTCATGTCATGGTGTCCAATGATCCACCAGTAGAATTCCATTAATTTGAAGACTAAGAAATATTTATTCATGTCAAAACGCCTACTGCAAATACTCCATGCCCCCATGTGCATACACCTTTCCACAAAGGATTTGAAGTTGCTTATAGAAATATGTGCAGTAACACAGTAAGAAAACATATAGTGGGTTAAGATCAGGGAAAAAATAAATGAGAGTGTGAGGCAGAGGTGGAGGCTATTTAAAAGACAGGCCAGAAGGTCTGTGTAGTTTTTCTTGCTGTGCTTGGAGTTTGGTTATGAAGTTTCCAAACAGAGAGAGACAGTCTCTTGGATAAAGCCTTCTGTCTATACCCTCTAGAGATCGATTCAGCGTCCTAGATGGGGAGGAGAGTTAAGGTGGCCGTTTGGTGTTCTAGAAAGTACACTAGATTCAAAGTTAGGCAATCTGAGTTCTCTTCTCATTGTCCTGTTGATCAGCCCTGAGCCCTTGAACAAGTCATTCCTCTTCTCTCTCAGCTTCTTTATCTGTGAACTGAAGAAGTTGGACATGCTCACTGGTTTTCTCTATTTTTTTAAAGGCATGGAATCTTTTTTAAGTCAAATTTTACTTGGAACTCCAAAATCTGGACCAGATGGAGGCTGAGCTGCTGTGGTTGGGCAGGAGATGGGGCGCTGCACCTGTCACCCTCCCTGCCCTGTCATGGGCCACAGGATGCCAAGGCCCTAGGCGGGTTCCATACACCACAGTCTGAGAACCACCAGGCTGGATGACAGCCTAGCTCGCTTCATCTAGGCCTCTGCTCAAATGGCACTTCCTCATGGAGACCTTTCCTGACCCTTCTGTCAAAAATATACCCTTACCTAGTAGCATTATTTTTCTTCATTATATTACATCATATCAAGTACTTAGGTATATTTATTTCTATCTATATAGTATATGTATATATTGCACAATTATGTATTTATATGCTTACCTGTTTGCCTCCCCTATTACTATGTAATATCCTTGATGGCAGGGAGAGAGAAAGTGATGGGTATGACCAGGCTCTGGAGCATCAACTTCCTGGATTCAAATCCTGCCACCACCATTTACTAGCTGTGTTACCCTGAGCAAATTACTTGACATTTTCTTTCCTTCACTTTTCTCATCTGTAAAATGGGCATAATAACAGCACTACCTCACTAATTTATTATAGGATTCTAAGAGTTAATTTATTTTATATAATTATATAAAATTTGTTATCTAAATTTTACTGTTTATAGAAAACAACCTTGAATATAAAGCATTATTTAAAATTTCAATATTACTGTTTGCTTTGTTTACGGCTGTACCCCTAGTTGCTGGACTAGTGCCTGTCACATGGAAAGAAAGCAAATTGTTTTTTTTAATGAATGAATGTTCTCTTAGGATCCTTCTGGCTCAAAGATTCTATAAGAGACTCTCAGGTAGAGAGAGAAAGACAAATTTATCTTTCATAGGAGCTTATAGATGGATTAATTATCTATGTCAGCTGCATACTAAGTATTCTATTATGGAAAGGATGGCATGAGTAACTGTGAGGCATGAGGCCATGGGGGAGTGAGACAGACTAGGTGGAAGAAATAGAAGTGGTATTGAAAGTGAAGGTCTGGAAGCCCATCTTGCCTTCCTTTGCTGTTTTGCCCTGCTCTGAGCCTTGATTCATGCCATCCACAGGCTCACAAAAGCGCCCAAGTGCAGAGCTGTACATTACAGGCAGGAAAGTTCAAGAGAACAAAACTAGTACTTCTAGCCCTTAGTATCACTGAGCTTCTCTTTATCATCACTATGGCATATCAGCATCATCTCACTCTTGGTTTCAGGAACATCCCAGCCGCCTATAATGAGTGCTTGGTGCAAGACTGCTTCTTGCTTATTTTGTAAATAACATCTAAGAGTGAAAAGTGCACACCAGAGTCTGTTGTGGTTTGATTTATGTTCCTTTAATGGTAGGAAGTGTCCTACTTTTGTTAGGTGGCATCTCACAGCCGATATTACCTGCTGAGTACTTGGGGAGAATAATGGAGAGAGAAGCTATCTTTAAGGAAGAAGGATGTTTCAGTATATTCTTATAAGTTTTGTTGTTCTTCACTCCTAAAGGGCTGGAAAAATTGTCACTTTAAAAAACTTATTTCCTTAACGCTTCAATCAAAACATACTCATCTCCTGGCAACTCTTGTTCACATCCAGTGCTCTATAATTGCTGTGGGTGTGTTGCACTATTAGTCTTAATTTTAAAAAACTTGTTCATTGTCAAAAACACAGATAATTTTTCAGGAGATGTAATTTCAGAGGCTGAAAAAACACTTCTTCACCATGTGAAATTATAAGCAAATACGTACTCTTACTTTGATTTTGTGATCTCCATCAACAGATGGGCATAACCTTTTGATGCAGTGCTCTGTAGATTACTACCAGTGATGTTTCAAATGGCAGTTGCCTAAATTATGAGTGTTGGACTTTGCATTTCCATGAAGGATTCTGTTTTTATCAGCAATGATTCTGCCTCTAGGCAAATACCAAATGGTCCACAAAGTAAATGAGGCTTTTAAGATTGATAAATATTTTCCAGATGTACTTGTTGCGTATTGGAGGGAGAGGTAAACTGTAATAAAAATCGCCACGTTGAAAGAATGAGGCAAGCAAACTATCCTGTTTTTTCTTTGCTTGGTGCAACAAGGTAGATCTCTTTCCCTAGTAAGCCACAGCTTCCATTTTGTAACATCAGAGTGATGGAAATAAAAAGTGGCATCTCTACCATAACAGACAGATACAGATGGTACGATAATTGCAGTTTTCCACTACCAAGCTGTGTAGATTGGTTTTAGCCCTTAGTTAAAGCTCAGGCAGTTATGTTAGAAAATATGAGAGGAGGTGCCAGCCTGGTGGCTTAGTAGTTGAATTCACATGCTCTACTTGGCAGCCTGGGGTTTGCAGGTTCAGATCCAGGCACAGACCTATGCACCACTTATCAAACCATGCTGTGGCAGCGTCCCATATATAAAACAGAGGAAGATGGGCAAAGATGTTAGTTCAGGGCTAACCTTTTTCAAAAAAAAAAAGTATGAGAGGAATGTTATAGAAAAATGAAGCATTCTTAGGTAGCAGCTCATTAATAGATGAGAAATGTGTGAGTATTCATATCATCGGATGGATATATAGTTCTCATGTTTGTTTGACTTCAGTTGCTAACAAAACAAGGTTTTTAATTTATTTCTTAGCATTCCCAGTAATTTTGTGACTTGTCTTACTATGTGAGTTTTCAGAGATGTGGAATTCACCCCCGTGCTTTCTATCGCTGCCACAAAGAGATCACTGAATCACAAAGTGTTTCTTTCATCATGTCTTAGTGGCATTCTGGTTCCGGAGGTACAGGAGGAAGTTTAATGAAAAGAAGACATGATTTGACAACAGTACAACAGAGTTAGTATAAAAAGATGGCAAACACCAACACAGTCACGGATTGTGGGTGACAGTTGCCCCCTCAATCAAAACTATGGTAAAGTTATGTGGTTTTGATTTTTAAAGTTGACCCATATGGCAAAAAGTGCCTCTATTTTAAAAATTAGCCTTGAAAAGTCCTTACATCACCACAAAGTATAATATCCATGGCTTTATATGCACAGGCTTGAACAGTAAACTTAGTGGCCAGAAGAGCCACTGAGGCTGGACCCAGCAAAGGAGTAAAAACTCTTAAGCAGATGCCTGGACCATTCTGTTCTTGAGATAACTAACAAATTGCTACCAGGAAATGGGGAATGATTAGAAAATTTTGAAGTGTTGCTAAGTGTCTTCAGGGTTTTTGCTGTTTTGTTTTAATATTGAATATCTGTAACATATTAACATATTAAAAGATTTGCTGTTGTGGAGATTAAGTGCATTAATAGGTGCTAAAGCACCTTTCAGAAAGCCCAGCCCATAGTAATAGCGCCTCAATGTTTGCTTAATTTGAATCTAAATAGTGTGTGATCAGGCCCTCACATTGCAATAGCTAACAGACACAGTTCTAGCGTAAAATTACCTCATTTGTTCCTTATAGTAACTGTAGGAAGGACCTATCATTTTGATCTTCTATTTAGAAGTGAGCAGTCAAAGCCTTTGAAGGGTTTAGGAAGAACACACATCTAATATTCCAACCTGTGTTGACTCTAACATCCGTCTTCTTAACTGGAATCCTATGTTACCTTGGGATTGTAGACAGCAGTTAGATACTGGCCTATGCTATAGGCCTAGCTTACTTTCCCTGCAACCCAAGGAAGCATGCAGGACCCTTGCCTGTTTCCTGAAGAGGAGAGCATCTTATTTCCTTCTCTGCCAATCGCAGTTTCTCTGGCCATTCCCTACACCCCTTCAGATGGCCTCTCTTCTATAGTTTTCTCTCATGCAGTCACAGCTTCCTGTGGAGGCCATTTTTTCTCCATTTAAACCACAGGTTTCCTAAATTATACTGTCTCCCACTATACCGTTACTTCTCTCTAGTCACATAGCCTTCTGTTAGAATTGTATTACACTATCTATTTGGAAACAATCAAGGATCCATTGCTAAGTAAGTCTGACCCAGGAAAAATGCCATGATATTCTAGAGATCTTTGGTTCTGTAAATAGGGTTTTTTCCAGAACCTCAGAATACAAGTTACTGGTTTCTCGTTCTGAGCCCATCAAAATGAAACAAATATAAAGTTATAAAAACCTATAGGAATTCCAAATTTCCAAAGACCTGGCCTTTCTTAACTCTGCTTCCTTATCTGAAATTACAGGAACACAAAAAATATGGATGACTATTTTCTCAATTCTTTCAATTCTCCAAATATCTAGCACCATCCTAGATTCGTAGGAGAGAAGTTAATTCATCATACATAATGGATGCCTTGGGGGCATTAGGGCTAAATTAATTCTGGAGAAAGGATTCTATCTTCTTGATTCTCAATTCAATTTCTCTTATAAGTTCTTCAAATATACTAAGTACAAGATCCCACTACCATTCTTATTCCTTGAACTTTTCCTTCCATTTTTTATCAACTCAAACTGACTCATTTGCAAAATAGTTTAAAAGTACCCGCACAATACAGTAAAGATTCTTGGATAAAATTTTCTTACCTTTTTAAGATGAACACTTTTCTTCCATCTCTTTCAGGTATTATGCTGGGTATGCATATCAGTCAGTGTAACACCACTAATTTGTGTATTTTCTTGGTCCAGTAAGCATCAATGGCAGCCAGGGAATAACTGAATGTTTTCATGATTATTTGCATAATTTGTAATTAAATGCAGATACTATATTTGGGCACCATCTATGTGCCCATCATTCTGGTTATTTGAAGTGAAGATTTACATGATGAACTTGTCTGGTCCTACTCACCTGCATCCAGCTATCAGAGGTGCCCCACACTATACACCCAGCAGTGCACAAAAGTGGAACTCTAACTTTATCCCGTGTTCACAGTCATAAAGTAACTAATCTTTCCATGTGTTCACAGTCTTAGTCTTACATTGCTTGCCCTACTTTACCCTCTACTCCATTTCCTAACCTGTTCTCAGCCCTCCTCACTTCTAAATCCCTCCACTGTGACCTTGCCCTAAGTTGGTTCCTTATACTCAGTTCTGCTTCCCCAACTTTGATGTGTACTTTCTCCGTTGACCATGGGGTGAGTTCTTGTTTGACTCTGTAGCCTTCATTCATCCTAGTTTATCACCCTACCTGATCCCCTCGAGTCCCCATGTGGAAATGCTCTCTCTGGATATCTCCATTCTCATGGGAAGACTTGTAATAAGATGAATGTGACGGTAATATAGCACAGTAGGAAAGTACATGTGATTTAGAGCCAGACTAAAACTGACTTTGAGGCTTGGCTCTGCAACTCACTATCTTTGTAACTCGGGCCGTGTTATTTGACATCTCAACACTTTAATTTCTCTATCCATAATATGGGGCAACTGATAGTATCCTGGAATTGTTTTGAAAATTGAATGAGAAAACATGTATAGGGTGCCTAGAACAGTGCCAGCCACTTAGCCCCTATCCATGGCCACTGTTCTAATTAAAGGCTTCATGGCAGAAGAAAACCCTGAGACTGGTCTTGAAGGATTGGTAGTTTGGACACCTCTGTGTCATTGAAAATATAAGTAAGGTCCCTTATGTTCATTTCCATTTATTAATTCCAGTTACATTGGTCAGATGACTGATTTTGAATCCTACCAAAATTGTACCTTCTGAGCTGAATCAAATGGAAAGGGAAATCTCTCTTTTCCAGAAGCCAAAAGCCATTTCCCAAGAGGTGTGTATTCAACCCACACATGCAAATGATGCTGTGATGGTTTCATCAGAGGTTGTTCAGAATATTATACCCTGGTGTTAACTTTAAAGAATGATACTGGGCTGTTGCCTCTTGGTTCACGGGGTGTACCCACAAGGAAAACAGAAACAAAAGCAAAGGTAGGTAGCCCCACTTGGCACAGTTGATTGACTTTAATAGGTCCTGATTATGCTGCTCATATTCCATGAAATTAAAAAGCTTACAAATGTTATGAGCCATTACCCTTCCATTTAAGGGAGCTTATGACATGTTAGCAACATTTAATGAAATTCTTTTCAAAATGCCATCGGCAGACTCAATGAGATTCCATGTTGAAATTCGACTTAAAGAATTGTTTGAGAAAGTTTGTTCTCTACCTGTCTGTCTTTGTAATATGTAGAACCCACTTCAAGGCCAAAAGAAGTTTCTCATCAGTTAGAGGGTGATTTGCAGGTATCAAGAAGTGTTTCTGCTTTGGCCATGAGAGTGGTTCCCAGTTTAAGAAGAGATTACAAAGATTACTATATTTGTGTTTGCACTTACAGTAGGAGCTCAGAATAGCCTGCATTTTTACAGGCTGGCAAATTTTAAAACTTAAGTCCTTTTTACTCAATTCTGCCCGTAGTCATTGAAGATCTAAAGCATTCTAGAAAATATTCCGAAATATTATTGCCTTCTCTGCCTTCAGTGAGCTCTTACAACATAATTTGAGAGATAAGCCTTTGTGCAAGTAAATAATTAAAACATGGGAAATAAGACAATTAAATCCTAGATTATATGGTACTGATCATTTATACAATAAAAGTTCAGGAAATCAAAATATTACAATCAGTTGAATAGGAATTTTTATAGAGAATAAGAAAGATGAGTAGTGAGACGTAAGTTATTTAGGAAGAATTAATACCTTCTGTTAAATCTTTCATTTTAGCTTTTATGATGGGGATATTTAAGTGCAATATCCGTTTATTTTGTCCGTTTGATTCTCATGGAGTACTAGCCATATCAGTATCTCATTGACGATGTCCTCTACTATTTTTTGAGATCTTATGGGTCAAGAAGTATACTATGTGCTTTCTATACCTTTTCCTTAAATCATCTTGGCAGTCTTAAACAGTAGATAATGTTATCTTCATTTTATAAGAGAGGAGAACTAACGTACAAAATAGATATTTTCTTTAGCTGGTGTATGGAGCAGTTGGAATTCAAATCTGGGTGTAAACTACCCAAACCATATGTTTTCTATGTCAATATCGATCTACTTTGGAAAAAATATTATGTCAAGGCAGCCCCCGTTCTATCCCGTTGTACTGTGACCTCTTTTCAGCTGGGAGTCCTGTTGTAGGACTTAATCACCATTGTATTCATTTGTCTACCACAGAGCTTGACACTCAACAAATATTTGTTGAAGAAATATGTAATGGGCATGTTAAATAAGCAAAACTCATAATATAATTAAAATATAACACTTTTTGTCTTCAATATTCCTTTGACATTTGATTTGTGGGTGGTCTTCTCCTCTGCCTCCCCCATGAAAATTTGGGAAGTTCCTAGTAGATTTTCTGCCCACTTAAAAGTTGTAAACAGTGTGGTGGTACCTTAAGGAACAAAACACAGGAAGAAATCAGAAATTGTAAATGTCTCATCTAAGATATTTTTCAATACTTCAAACCTCATTCAAAGTTAAGTGCGTATTTCTTTTCCTTAGACACAGCCTTTAGTCGGGGGCTCCCTACCTTTGGGAGCAGGAGTAGGGTTCATTTCAACTGTCTCTGTTCTCATCTTCTCATGATTTTCTAGCTGCTGGCTATAGTTGAAGATTCTGGTGGTGGTAGATGGTGAGACAGTTGTTACTTAGCTGGTGACGTTGTGCACTCTGAGACTAGTAGGTGGTTAAGCTGACTTCCTCTCTCATGAAGCATTTTCTGGATTCTTTGTAGATTCCCAGCCCATCTCCTACAACTATTATGGAAAAGTTGGTGAACCATTGCATTCCTGGACAGGGTACTTCATCCTTCCTTCTGTTCCACGTGAAAACTTCTTGCCTCACAGGAAGTCCCCTTCACCTAGACTTCTGAGGGCTCCAGGACCACTCTCTCTCCCACTTGGCCCACCTCTGCTTTGTGACAAACAATCATACATACCTTCCCTGACAAACTCTGAGAGCACACACTCTTTCTGAATTAGCCCTCTCCTGCCTCCAATACCCTCCAGATTCCCTGGTGGGAAGCCTCTGATGACTTTGGTGGCAGGGAAAACATGCCAAGATCTCAGAGTGGATTCATTGAATTCTCTTCTCATTGAGTTTGAGTTTAGAAAGCAGCAGCTCCCCTCCAAAAATATCTATTCGCAAATCCCCTCTCCTCCACATCCCTGACCCTTGCATCTTCTTGAAACCAGTGAGAATGTCTTGGATATTTCCGCTGTCAGTTCTGCATGTTTTGACATGATATCTTACTTTTGAATTTCACATCAATTATATCTTGGGGCCTGGTTGAAACCTTATTCTTAATATCCTCCTAAATATTTCCTACGATTGGCTGACGTTCAGGATAAAATGGTTGGGAGTGCTGCCTTAACTAGTCCCACCCTATCCTGTATATAAAGTTCTTGACACTGTGGTGGAAGGAAGAAAATGTTTACACCCACTCAGGATGCCCAAGTGAATAGAAAGAAAAACAAGGACCACAGTGACTAGAAGAGGGATTTTTCTGCTTTCATGACTTTCCCTGCCATATTACCACAGTAGGCCTGGAGAAGCACACTAACTTTTCTTCCTGTAAGAGTTAACTAAAAGAGAGATGATGATGATTTCCTTGCTGCTGAGCTTCCAAGGGCTGTTCTGGTATGCTCTCAGAAGGAACCTTGGTTAATAAATCTTTCCTGGCTTTCTCAGAGCCCCAGGGTCTTTAGGATAATACATTTGGCAAAAACTGCCTTTGAATAAGGTAAGCTAAGTGGTTGGCTGAAGGTGATTCTACTGGATGCTAAGGAGATGTCACTTGGAGCAATTCACTTCATTTTTTTAAAGGAAGAAAGCAAATATTTGAAAAGCAGAGGAGAAAAACTTCAATGGAAAGATGTTTCCAATTTTGCTGAATTTGGAGTTGAATGTACTCTACTTTTGTGCTTGTTGCTTTATTTTGATACCTTACCTTGCTGACTCTGTGATCTTGGAGTATTCAAGGATGAGGGGCCAGAATCTTTGACTTCCTGTACCTAGAGACTTCTCTCTCATGATTGACTGGAGGTTTGCTGCTGTTTCAATCCCTCAGCTCTGTTCCCAGAGCTCTATGATTGCTCTGCGCCCAGTATCTCATACAGAGCCCTCAGCAAGAGTCTGAGGACGTTGTGTGAATTAAGCCACCTTCATTTCTTCTTGCCCTGCATTGCCTCTTATGGAACACTTTAAAAAACCATCTCTGAGCTACTTCTGTTTGCTTAGCATTGTGTTAAGTGTTTGAATGCATTTTATGGCACGGAACAGGTGCTCAAAAATTATTATTGAATCAGTGGAAAGAGGTAAGGGGAGAAGGAATGGAGGAAGGGGAGGGAAGGAAGGAATTTGGGGAGAGAGGCATGCCCTCTACTGTGATGTCTTGCTCTAGCCCAATTTTGCAAGTTTCACACTATGACTTCATCTTTTCCAATTTCTCTGTTCCATTCTGAATTCTTTTCTAAGTGATTCCTACTTGGAATTTAATTCCAAGGAAGCTATAGATAACAGCTAACAGTTTTACATGTTAAACTCAGTGGATGTGTGCATTATGTCAAAGGACTATAGGGAACTCAAAAATCAAAATAGTATTTTTGACCCTTTGGTAGAGACTTTGGGGAGACCATGACAGTGGGTGCTATGTGGTCCTTCAAAAATCATGGCAAAGAAGATACCATGCACTCTTCCCATGTCTGTGTCTGCCCTTTGTGTGTTGAGTGGTGCTTCTGAGAGCTGTAGGAGAAAGGGAAGTATGCCTGCTGGACTTGGTACACTTGGGTCTCCTTCTTTATATGAGTTCCAGCTCTGACACATTTCAACAAATGGATTTCATCTGAAGGGCAACAAGGTGTACTGGAAAAACCACAGTCTTTGGGACCACATAGGTCTCAGACAAATTGCTGAACCTGTCAAAGCTACATTTTCCTCATTTGTAAAATGTGAATATGAGCTCATGGAGTCAAGAACATTATAAGCACCATGCAGAACATTAAGTGAATAGTACATTTTCTCTCTTACATATACAGCACCCCTTCCAAATATGAATGATTGTCAATTCTATCTTTAGGGAAGAAAACAGGTTCTGAAAGGTTTTTAATTTGTCCAAAGCTTTATAGGCAGCTAGGATTTGAATCCGAGACTCCCTGACTCCAAAGTCCATATTCTTGACCATGATGTCATATTATCTAATTATCCCAAACTTGGTATGTCTAGATAGAAGGTAAAAATGATGTATGGTAAAGCACTGAGCACAATCCCAATGCATGCTAGGTACTCAAATGGTATTATTATTTATTATTTGTTTTGTTTATGATTTCTCTCTGTATTTAATAGTTATTTAAGCAAGAGGTAAGAATTACAACTGTCCCTCTTGTATACCAGATATTTTTGGTTTTATTTTGTTTTTTTCTCTGCACTTACGTCTGTGACAGTACTTGGATGTCTTCCAAGAGATGGCTTCCCTTTTGCATGTATAACCTGAGCTAAACCACATCATTTAAATAGACATTTGACTCCTATTCCTCCCTGAATATTTACGTGAGAATTTTGGACCTTAAATGCTTCTGTGCATTGGTGGACCTTAAATTTCTGATTAATTGAAGGATATTTATTGATCCTTACTTTGCATCCTAGTTTGCTGCTTTGTCTCATCACATAGCCAAGTGCTGATCAAATCCTGATGAGCCACGTTCTCCATGTAGAAGCAGTAAGCAGAGGTGTGGTGTTCACCCAGTTACCTTGCTATCAGTGTATTGGTCATGCGCAATTTCAATGGCAGTGGACTGTTCACTATTTTTCACAAAGATCTATTAAGCATCCCCCTGGGTGCTGGTCAGCAGACCATGAGCCGAGGATACAATTTTTCAAAAGATAAACATTTTCCTGCTCCCAAGGAGTTAATAATCTAGTAGAGGAGAGAAACAAGAAAAAACAAGTAAGCATCAAGTGTTCTAAGAGCTATGAAGAAGAGAAAGTGTGATGAGATGGTGACAGATTACAGAGGAGTCTAATTTAGATATTGTTGTTAGAGAGACTATTTCTGAGACCCAAAGAAGCTGGCCATGCCAAGAGCAGGGAGGAGGAAATTTCAAACCAAGGGAATGTGAATGCAAAGGCTGTAAGGCAAAAAGCTTGGTGTGCTCAAGGATCAGAGAGAAGGCTAATACAGTTGAAGGAGTAAGGAGAGGAAAGAGTTGAACAAGCTGTCTACTACTTGTGTTATATACAAGTACAGCTTGTTGAACAAGTTGTGCAACTGAAAGCAAGTCTGTGTTGGTAATGTTGATGGCCTGGGGTTTTATACTAAATGAGCTAGGAAGTCAGGGAAGGATTTTAAGCTTGGAAAGGATGTATGTTGTTTTTGAGACTGATGTGTGAAAAATAAACCATAGGAGGGAAGAACAGCAGGGGTAGGCAGATCAGGAAGGGACCTGCTCAGTGGTTCGAGAAAAAGATGATGGCAACTCAGAATGGGATGGTGGCAGAGAAAATGGAGAATTGAGAGACTGGAAAAATATTTTGGAGGTAAAGTTGAGTGGAGCTGCTGAGACAACCACTGGGAGCAGGGAAGGGAAGAGAAAGAGAGGAATCAATTATGATTCTTGGATTTCTGTTGGAATACCTTCTTTAAAAAGTGTATCAGTCTTGCCAAGATGATAAATTAAGTCCTTATCCTGGATGGAGAGCAGTGGAGGGAGGCTTCGCAAGAAGGAAAGGGAAATGAGATGTGTGGCGAACTAGGCTAACCTTGCATATGCTATTTAATCTTCTACTTTATAGCAACCCTATAAAGTAAAAATCATGACATACACATTTTACATACAAGGAAATGAAGCCTCAGAGAAGTTAAATAACTTACCAAAGGTCACAGAGTTGGCAAATAAGAGAACCAGAAATTGAAACCAGAGCTATTTCAACAGTCTCATCTCTTTCTACAATATCGTGCTATTTCTGAGTGCTAAGATAATGCCGTATAACTTGATAACTTATTCCTTGAAAAGTGACTAGCATTGTGCCAGGCATCTGTTGAGTATTCATTATATACTGGTTAAGTAATAGATTTTAATTATGAGTGCAAACATTTTCCTTTATTGAAATGTCAAAGGTTTCAAAGGCTAGTGAATGTAAAATATACAGTGTATTTCAAGTTGGGCTGATCAAAGCAGTAGACAGAATATTCGTGGGAAAAAAAGTTTATTTACATGCCTACTATGTGCAGGCACTTCTTCCTCTCCCCAGCTGAATTGGTGATATAAAGCATTCATTCTCCCCATCCCCAAAATATATTTAAAACTTTAAATACAAGCCATACTAAAGGATGCTAACAGAAGTTCCAGGATTGATGGCCAAATCGTTGGTGTTGGAAGAGTTGAGAGGAAGGGAGAGAACTCGCTGTATATTAAGCTGGTCAGAGGATTACATCGGTGTTTGGAAAGATGACTTCTGTCATATTTGGCTTTGTAGATGTTTGATTATAACACACTCTGGGTCAGACTAGTCTGGGTCTAATCCACTTAGAGTTTGAGCATCTTTATCTTGGGCAAGTGACCACAGGTAGCTTATAAGGAAAAGAGGACATCTTTATAGACTAAAAGTTATTAAAATTCTGGGGAGGAGTTTACAATTGTAAGACAACAGGTCTAATTTGAAGAAGTTGCCTGTATATGCACGCATGCGCACATGCACATGTAAGTCTGTGTGTGTTTGAGAAGCAGCTGAGGATGTTAATTTTTTAATTCCTTTGGGCAGGGTACACCATTCCCCAGATTGACACTGCCCCTGCCACCCTTTTTTTCCTTAAGCCAACCATTTCACCTATTTACAATAACTATCTTGTCTTTCAAGGTAATTTAGTTTGCATTGGCTATGTTAAATATAGTCACTTTTGAATTCTACATCTAAATGCAAGATTTTATCAGAATGATTTATCTGCATTATGTGAGTGCAATCTGACTTTATGGAACCAGCTTATATGAATGCAACCAGCTTTCTGGAAAAAATTAAGTTAAGCACTCTTTCATATACTGTCAGGTATTATGCATTACACATATTAATTCATGTAATGCTCCAAGCAACCTAGCAAAGTAGGCACTATTATTATCCCTATATTACAGGGAAGAAAACAGTAAAATGAGCCTCAGAGAGATGGAATAACTTGTCTTAAAGCTAATAAGGTGCATAACCAACATTTCCACTTAGGCACTCTGAATTTAGAGCAAGCCTTAACCTCTTGTCTCTGTTGTCTCCCCTTAATAATAACCAACCTCGTGACTTCTGCTTGACTGCCTTGCCACACACTGGCTCAAAATGAAGAATTGTCAAGTGTCACAGCAAATCAAGGGCAACTACAAAGCAAGAATTCCAAAACAGGAGAGCCAGGCACTAGTCCCCAATCTTTCGAGATTAGAACCTGCAGACCCTGTGACCTAGGTATGTGAATTCAGGAAAATAGAGGCAGGTACCCGAAGTGTAGACCAAAGACTGAAGTCCAGATGAAAGTAAGGCCAGGTCATGGATGTAGAAACCAAGGGAGATTCTGAGTCTAAGAAACTTCTCCAGGCAGAAGCTGCTTTTATGATATCTACAGGAACCCTGACTGGTTTCCTCCAGACCAGGGTTGATCAACCTCAGCACTATTGACGTTTGGGGCTGGAAAATTCTTTATTGTGAGAGACTGTCCCATGCCCTGTAGGATCTCTGGCCTTTATCCAGTAGATGCAGTAGCTCCCCACACATACACCAGTCAAGACAATTAGAAAACATATGCTAAATGCCCTGGTTAACGACCACTGATCTAGATAAAGAATGCAAGAGAATCCATTCATTCATTCAACAGATGCTTGCTAAGTGCTGCTCAGTTTTAAAAATCATGTGATTTCAAGTGTTTCTCATGAAAGAGTTCAGTAAATCAGGACTTTTGAATTAACAGTACTAGTCTGGAGACTTTGGACAATATGGCGCTGTTGTGGAGGACACATACTCTGGGTCAGATTGTTCTGGGTCTAATCCGTTTAGTGTTTGGGCGTCTTTATCTTGGGCAAAGTCACTTACTAACTCTCTTTGAGCCACAGTGTCCTTCTCTGCAAACTAGAGATAATAATAATAATAATACCTAACACGTGGATTTCTTGGGAGGATTAAATGGGATAATAAAAGTGAGAGGTGGGGCAAGTGCCAGACACATAGTAAGTGCTCAGGTGATCCTTACTATAGGTGTTGTCCATCAAATCCATGGGACACACAGATACTCCTTGGTGCTCTGAGCCAGCAGTTGCTGAACCCACTTCTATGGCTTTACTTTTAGGACAAGTGAGTTGGTTGTTCTCCTGTGATTGTAAGGAAACTTCACAAATTCTGGTAGACCCTATGGAGTCAAGTGGATCTGGCTCTGTTTCCGCTGCAATTTTCTCGTTAAAGGGTTTAAGAGATTAACAACATCTCTTCAGGAAGCAGCTTGGAAAGCTGAGCTGAGTGTATTCCAGTGAAGAGGGATTTTCTGAATTAAATCTCCTCTGAGGAGCAAGGTGTGTGTGTATATAAACATAAGGGGGGGGACCTGAATTTCAAGTTAATGAGGAGTTGGTTCCCCCAGCCTAGGTGATATTAGCAAGAATGTCAAAGAGAGGCAAGAGGCAGATTACGTCACTATCCTTCCTTTCTCTAGTCATGGGGAGAAATTTGAATATCATGCAGTAAAGAGCTAGCTTAGCTAGTAAAAGCTGGCCTTCCGATCCTCAGTTCAATGAGTAATTTCCTGTGGGAACTTGGACAGATCACTCAACCTACCTGGGTATCAGTTTATCTGTCAATTAAATAAGAAAATTATTTGAGAACTGCCAAATTGTGAAATTCAATTTCCAGTTGTTTCTTTCCCTTCAAGTCTTGAATGTCTGGACATGGGTGTGATCTCCCCACAATCCACATTTCTCAGTCTGAGCCTTCCAAATAATCCCAAGTGAGGGCTCCAGAAGGTTCCAGAGCAAGCTCTTGGTTGTGGGTGACCAGAGGAAGCATTTTCTTCATTCCCTAAAAGTAGAATTTTCCAGGGGCCGGCCCCATGGCCAAGTGGTTAAGTTCGCAAGCTCTGCTTCAACGGCCCAGAGTTTTACTGGTTTGGATCCTGGGCGCGGACATGGCACCACTCATCAGGCCATGCTGAGGCAGCGTCCCACATGCCACAACAAGAAGGACCCACAACTAAATATGTACAACTGTGTGCCGGGGGGCTCTGGGGAGAAAAACAAAAAAATAAAATCTTTAAAACAAAATTTAGAATTTTCTGAATTATAACCACCCAGTACAGATTGGGGACAGGACATTATTGTAGTAACAGTGGTCTAGGGACTGGAGGAAGAATCTAGCAAGAAATTGGGAGAAAAGAAAAGGACATTTATCAAGGGTGAAAAGTAAAGATGGCTTATTCTCATTTTGGGACATCTCAGGTTCAGCCCCTACATGGGGCCTTCATATGCAGTGTGTTTGCCATCCCAGTGTCTTCAAAATGCTGAATTTGAAGGTTTTTAGGTAAATGTGTATAGTCCCATCAATCCTAGGCATCACCACTCGTTACTGTTTGGCTCATGAAGATATTTGTGTCTTGTTTCCACCAAGTTTGAAATAAATACAGTGCTGGCAGCTTGGCAGCAACAAATGGACCAGAAAAACAAAAATAAAGGTCAGGATGGTTTTACTCTTGGCCAAGAAGGTAAAAGGTGGCTTTTTTAAAAGGCCAAAGAAAAATTAACTACGCTAGACAAAGACAACATTTTCCCCATGGGCATTGGGATGTTTTATCAGGAGGTATGGTGATGGTGATAATTGTTGATATTATTCTGAGTTATGAACTTCAACATGTACGTGCATCAAGGTAATAATATTCGCAATAATACTGGTAACTACTATTCTCATTGATCGTGTTACCTTTGCCTTGACTTTGTTTCCCTGAATTTTAACACCCAGAGCTAGATGTGAATAGCCTCATTTTTCAGGAAAGGAAACAACATCTTAGTAAAGCGAAGTGACTTGCCCAGGGACACAGCTGGTAAGTGGAGGAGTCTAACCAGTCTGCTGACTGGGCGCCCTAGTCAAATGCTGGCTCTGCCACTAACTCTAAGTTTTGTCTTCTTTTCACATGGCAGTTTCTTTGACTGTGAAATGAAGAGGTTAGACCAGCTAGTTCTTCAAGTCTCTCCTTGCTTTAATATCTCATTTTTCTAGGTAGTAAATTTTTGATTTAGGTATTGTCCCATAAAATGAAATACTTAATAAGATAATGAGACTTCTGTGTGTTTCAATTTAATGCCAAGGGGCAGGAGATTATACCTTCTCACACCCAAACTTTATCAAAAAGTCATTTCTATTGTTACAGTAAAAGGAGACGTGTACTAAGAGCTGTGGATTAATGTGGAGTCAGGGGCCTCAGGTTTCCAGTCCCAGCTTCCCTACTGCTACCATGGCTGTGACCGAGACACTAAGCCCCTCTGAGGCCGCAGTTTTGTCATTTAGCAAATAGGAATCACACATGCCCAGCCTGTCGCACAGGATTTGGAGATGGAAGCTTGCTTGTGTGGGCAAGGGAGTCCAGCACTGGGGGACGCTGAAAGAGTGTTGAGATAAATGGGATAAGGAAGGAGTCCACAGCAGGAAACCTGGCTTCAGCTCCTGGTTTTCTAACTAATCAGCCAATGTGTCATGTGGGTGTCACTTTCTTCATTTGAAAAATGGAAGCATTAGTCTAGATCAGCATTTCTAAAACTATCTGTCAAGGATGAATATCCTTCAAAAACGTCTGAGAGATAAACGTTTGGAAAACACAGCATATTCTATCCCTCTCTTAAATATTAGCATTAGGATATTCTGAGATGCTCTGTAGTGAAAAAAAAAAAAAAACCTCACAATTTTTTTTTTAACTCATTTGCCAAATTAAGTTGACCCGTGGAACTCTTTTTTCTGGAGTACTTGTTAACATCCCATGAAACACAGTTGGGAAATTCAGAATTAGATGGTGTAGTTTTCTGAGGAATTATAAAGAGAGATCATGATTTATCTGTTGTATCTATGTGTCATCTATAATGTTGATCAACTTTCTTTCTTCTGTCATCTCTCTATGTCTCACATAAAATTAGCTTTGCCCTCTTAGTTGGAGGGCCAGCAGGCATGTATACATGTGTGTGTACATGTGCATGTTTTATTAACAAGTATTTTGAATACCATTGTATCTACCACTGTGGTAGGTTTTATGGACAATGGAAGAGCAACATAGCACACAGTCCTTGAACCTCCATTGTGGACTTTGCTATCTATGAGGGAAGTCCTAATGCTGAATGATTTTCCGATGGTTTTATGTCATTGAATTCAGTAGCACTAAATGCGCTATCAGGCAAAAAATAGGAATCATAATAGGCTGAGGTTATTAGAGAAAGCTTTACGGAATAGATGAAATTTTGTGTAGGTCTTGAAAATTTGTGCAATATGATGTCGTCAGGCAGGAATAATATGGAACAGGCAGGAATGGAGCCAGGACTGAAGGGCAGGAGAAGTATCTGGACTTGTTACAGTGGACCCGGGCAGCCATCATAAGCTATTGAGCAAAGAAAGAGCATGAGGGGAATGAGTTTTAGTGGAGAGAGATCTGGGAGGTGAGGTCGGTAGGAGGCCTTTGGTGTAATCCCAGGATAGGTGACTGGCTATAGTAAGGTATTGTAATGCAAGAAGCAGTACACTGGATTTCAAATAAGAAAAATTTCAATTTTGTCCCAATTCTTTTATTTAAAAGCCCCACCTTTATAAATACTTTATAATTAATTTAATGACATTTAAAAGTAATTGCGTTAATTTTTGGTACCCTTATGCTTCAGCTACCCATTTCCCCTCCACAGACGCCATTATAATTAACAATGTCTTGTGCATCCTGCCAAAGCAAGTTCCTCAACCTCAGCACTATTGACATTTGAGGATGGATAAGTCATGATGTGGTGGCTGTCCTGTGCATTGTAGGATGTTTAGCAGCATCCTTAGCTTCTACCCACTAGATGCCAGTAGCACCCCCTCCTTCTCAGTGGTAACAAACAAAAATAACTCCTGACAGTAACAGATGTCGCTTGGGAGGCATAATCACCCTGGTTGAGACCCACTGTTCCAGAGATGTTTTAGAAAGAGGAATCACTGTACTAAAAGATGGAAGCAATGTTGCTATGACTTTTGTATAAATAAAAACTGGGAACACTGAAAATTGGGTTCAAGGAGTCAGGCCTATGTCAATGGAAGAAGACTAAAAAGTCAGTCAGTTATGTTGTTTTTGGCTGCAAGTGCCAAATATGCAGACTTAAACTGTCTCGAATAGGAAGGAAACCCACAGCTTACTTGACAGGCGGCCTTGAGGGAAGTCAGACTTCACATCTGGTTGATTCAGGAGGTGTTAGTGTCATCATGGACTCGGTTCTTTCTGGGCTTTGGGTCTGTCACCCATAGCATTGGCCTGGTTCCCCTCCGGTTATGAGATGGCTATCAGCAGCAACTGTGTCTAATTGCTTTCTTATTTGTGTCCAGTAGTAGACAAATAGCCTCACGCACTAAAGATGAACAATGCTTCTTTCCCAGGAATCACCAGAACCACCAGAAATCTTCTCTTCATGTATTACTGGCCCAAATTGACTTAACACCCTACCCTATACCCTATTCCCTAAGCCTCTTACTGACAATATGGATAAGATCAGCTTTGTAGAGTGGATAGTGGGTTCTCAACCTCAATATCCCTTACATGATCTTTGAATGGAAAAGAGATAATCAGATAAGCATGGAATATGGTGATTTCAGAATGGTACTTCATGCACTTTGAGCCTATCACCATGCATATAGATTTAGTGTTTGGGTCAGTGAAAACACATTGAATAGAAGTTGGTTCATGAAAACACCCAAAGGGAGAATTTACTGAGCAAGTATGAAAAGGGAAATGAGCCTAGAGGGGCAAAGACCATAACTTTGGGGGAAATGGGATATTGGTAATTAAGTAAATCGATAGTTTGAGAGCTTTGATCTTGGTTGTAAACAGGGTTGGCTCCACTCCTGTTAGGCATGTGATCTTGGCCAAGTCACTTTACCTGTTTTGTTCTCCTTATTTACAAAATTGGGAAAGTAAGACCTTCCTCATAACACTGGTGGGAAGATTAAGTGAGGCAGTGCACACAGAGCCCTGAATCAAGTGATGGGCATCAGAGAGCGATAATGAACAGTCATTGGTGACGGTAGTGAGGTGACTGTTACTGAGCTGGGAGATGTACAAGGAGTGAGCAAAGAAGAGTAAAGAGAGGCCACTGGAAGAGTAGAGCAGCTGCCTGTGGTCTTGTGGGAGGAGAGGGTGGCTCTAACATCCTGGGAGAGCTTTAAAAAATGTTCTAAAATATCCCATCTCCAGGTAAGCATCACAGTACTTTAAAATTTAGCTCAGCCCTGGGCTATTTAAAGTCCTGTCAATAGACAAAGTTTGCCGGCTCAGATGGGAAGTTATTTAGACCATCTCTCCCTTCACACTACCTCATTCCCTTCCCTGTGTCAAAGGACAAAAATCTGTTATTTAAACTCCAAAAAAAGAAATCAACCTAAATCTTGGAAGTATGCTCAGTGTCTTTAGGAATATTTAATATTCCATGAGCATTTAAATATGGTATTACCTTGCCTAAGGTACAATATCATCTTTGATCACAGATTGGTACTAAAGGAACACATCTGTTCCATGGGGGTTTTTTTCCAGTAAAACAGAATGTTGGGTATGTCCATCATCAAAGCAGGATGTACACAAATTGTCAGCCTAGATGCAAATGCAGTGGTATTTTTTTAGCCCTAGATTTTATAAACCAGTTAAAATATTATTCTACTGACTTGGCTACAAATACTCATCTTTTATATCAAACGTACATTTTTCCAACACCTCCTATATGCAGAGCATGGACTTGCTCAGTGCCTGTGCAGAGATTTCTAGGTAGGGTAGATGATAGAGACCTACAAGGACTTGGCATTTACTAGACATGTTCTACTCCAGTAAATGAGCCGGAAATAGTATATGCTAGATAGAAATAAGTATGTGTTTTTGTCTAATCTGCTTAGCCACCTCATTGCACTATGCCATGTTCACTTTGTCTATTAATGGAGGCATCAGTTTTTCTTTGATTACATGATCTTTAGGTACTTTGTTCATATGCTAAATGTTCATTAATAACCTCTCCTACTCTTGGCTTTCTATGTCATTGCCTAACCTCAGAGATAATAGGCAACTGGACTGAAATTCTTATGTCTAATTCTGACTATGGTGCCCAAACCCTTTCTGCTAAAGAACTCTACTTCAGAGGTGGACAAGAAGTAATCACTGCCACCAAGAAATTTACTGTCTCATAGGTGAGTGAAAACTGAACACAAAGCATCATCGTCATCATAAAAACAATAGCTAAGAGTATTGAGCCCTTACTGTAAGCCAGGCACCAATCCAAATGTTTGACGTACATTAACTCATTCCATCTTCACAAAAAGCCTCATGAGGTTTCTACCATTGTGAGACCAATTGCACAGGTGAGGGGAACTGAGATGCAGAAAACCAAAGTAAAAGCTGACATCAAAGAGTCAGAAAGAGGTGAATCCAGGATTTAAAACCAGTAAGTCTCTCTCATAACTCGTAACCACTCTGCCACCTCTCATAACCATACTGCAAGGTTACAAGTGCATGGATCCTAAGAGAAGTATGGAGAAACTGCGTTTCTTACCTTAGTAAATGGGGAAGGCCTTTGGGGAGGAAGTGGGACTCGATCCGGTCTTCGAGAAACAGGGAGGATTTGGTTATACAGAGCTGGGGAAATGGGCACTCCAGGATAAGAGCTTTCCAGCTGTGAGCAAAAGGGAGGAGATGCTGGTGACTGTATGAGGTATTTGTTTCACACTCTAGTTGTTTTGGCGTTAAGCTATAGGATGGCTTTGCTCCCCCTTGAACCCCTAACCTCACTGCCACCATTGACACCTGTGCAGTGCAAGCCTGGGACACACCAGTAGTCCCACGAGAGCTGACTTTATGTCCACAGATTTATCCTCAGGTTCCTCTGTCCACAGATACATCACCAAGCACTCCTGCTCCCAGAGTCAGTGAAGGGAGGTTTATGACTCAATTTTATTCCTTTGCTTGTGCAGACAAGTGGCTTCAGTTTTGGAGAAGTCGTTTGAAATAAAACATTATTAGATTCCCTCTTCCCGAGCCCCCTCTCTTGGCCTGTGATTCCCTCTGAGTTAAAGCTCAAACCAGGACTTGCTGGAGAACTTTTCCTCTGTGGACTAAAGAAGGTCCTTAATTAGCAAATAGAAAGTTAAGAATTGGGACACAATGCGTTTTAACTGTGGGCTTGAACAATTAGGAAATAGCATGCCACACAAAGACGGCACTTGACTTTTCATTTTCCTTTTCTGCCTTTGTAGGTCATCGTCTTTGCTTTAATGAGGTAAACAGTTATGAGATAAAGAATTTTTCCAGAAAGACATCCCACTTAGTGTACATATGACTTGACTCTCTCGTCCTTCCAGTATTCCTACTTAGACTCAGCTGTTCTTCCTCATCCCTAAACATAATCCTGCCCCCAGATCTCCTCTGACCTTGTCCTTACATTCACCTCATCAGTCCTTAATCCTTGCCCCTCCAACAACACAAGCATGCCCAACCTCAGGGCCTTTGCACTTACTTTTCTGGCTGCTTGGGAAATTTTTAGGTGAGATGTCTATCTGTCTTATCCCCTTCCTTCATCCAAATCTCTGTCCAAATTCCCACAATTTCAGAGTATCCTTCCAATAAAAGATTTGCTGTTCCTAATACTTAAACCTTGTTGTATTTTTCCTCTTAACGCTTATCACTACTGGACTTATTAATTATTTATTTGCTTTCTGTCTCACAATCCTTTTACACACACACACACACACACACACACACACACACACACACACCCTGGATCTTCTCTGATCTTCCAGACTATTACTCTCACAATGTCACAGTCAAGTCTCTCCTTCCTTGCTCCTCCCCTCGAACGTACATGCCCATGTGGAAGAGGACAGGGACTTTTCTGTCTTGGATTCTGTATCTTTAATGCCTAGAACAGTGCCTGGCACATGGTGAAAACTTGATAGTCATTGAGTGAATGGAAGCGTGAAATGGAAAGAAGTGAAGGAGAAAAGGGAGAGGAGGAGAGAAAGAGGAAGGAAGATAGAGAAAGGAAGAAACCATACATGATATTTCTGCTTCCATGTTTGTCAGGTTAACCATGTCATAGAGACTTTCAGTTCTACGAGAGAATTCTCCTGGTCTACCAATCTCTCCATCGATACTTGCTGATATGCTGCATGCTACCCTGGATACAGAAATCACCATTTCCTCATTTGTCCATTCTTTGTTTTCTCACATTCTGCTTTTCCACCAATTTTTCCCCATTCTTCGAAGGCCTGATGAAAATGTCATCTTGCCATAAAGCCTTTCCTGACTAATAAGAATGAATGGAGTTCTTTATTGTCCTCTTCACTTCAGCTGACCAGGACACACTGGGGCATTTGCTTTGGCCTGTTTAAGGGGTAGATCTGTGATACGCTGCCCAGGCCTTTGTCCACAGCATGGACATCTGTATGCAGGCCCTCCCCTGTATGGATTTGCCATTCAGCTGTTGAGGGTAACCTAGAACTCATGCCACGGACACACAAGCATGTGTTTCTCTCTAGCACTCCACTTCTCTCTTCATTTCCCCTGATAACATCAGGGTCAGAGCCTGTAGGGCATATGTGTAAATAGGTTTCCTCTTGGTTACCAACTCAGGTGACTGAGTCCTGTCTGCCTGGAGTTCTGTGTTAAGAGAAACTGTGAAACTGAATCTGAGCATGGTGAAGTGGGCGGTTATCAATTAGCAATGCCTGCCTTAGGCACAAGAGTGGGAAGCTGGGGGTAGCACAGTTTCATGTTAGCCATGCCTATCCTACTAGGATTGAACATCCTGTATTTTTGTTTCTGATTAATTCGAAGCAAGCATGCTCCTATCATCCATCTTTTATTAGAATCAAGCCCAAACAGAAGACTTTTCTTTACCTACCATATATATGGTTCCAGTACAAATGGATCTGGAGGCCCTGTGAATGGGGAAGAGCACCTAACCTACTAAGAATAAGGGTCAGCTCGTTAGAAAATAGGAATTTCCTCCTGCAGTCAACCTGGGGCATCTCCTCCTCTTATTTCTGAGAGAGCCATAATATTATTAATGATAATAACAATAATAATAGCATGGGCCATTTTACAGTACAGCACAGCTGTCCACTGTGTTTGTCATCAGTCTGAAATACTTTTAGATTTCTTTTCAGAACCCCTTTTCTTCCCAAGCCTAATTTAGCTCATTCCGCCTTAAAGGATACCAAGCTATATAAAATTACTTCTTCTTTTAGATGCCTTAAAGTCACTTGTTAGCACACTTTGAAAAAGTTCCCCTGATTTTATTCATTTAGGGACCAGCCCATGATCATCCCATTCATAACTTCATGACCCTTAGAGAGATATAATTCATATAATGTAAAATTTTCCTCTTTAAAGTCCTTCGGTGGTTTTTAGTATTTTCACTATATTGTGTAACCATCACTGCTATCTAATTCCAGAACATTTCCATCATCCCCAAAAGAAACCCCACACCGATCAGCAGTTACTCTCCATTCTCCCCTCCCCCATGCCCTGGCGACCACTAATCTACCTTATGTATCTGTAGATTTGCCTCTTCTCTACATTTCGTATAAATGGAATCGTACAATATGTGGCTTTTTGTGTCTAGCTTCTTTCACTCAGCACAATGTTTGCAAGGATTATCCCTATTGTGGCATGTACTAGTACTTCAGTCCTTTTTATGGCTGAATTAAATATTCCATTGTTTGGATGTACCACATTATGTTTGTCCACTCATTAGTTCATGAACATTTGAGTTTCCACTTCTTGGTTATTATGAGTATTATTGCTATGAATATTCATGTATAAGTTTCTGTGTGATCATACATTTTCAGTTTTCTTGAGTATATACCTAAGACTGGAATTTCTGGGTCATATGGTATATTATGTTTAACTTATTCAGGACCACCTGCCAAGCTGTTTTCAGCAGTGGCTGTACCATTTTGCATTCCCACCAGCAATGTACAAGATTTCCAGTTGCTCCGCGTCTTCACTGCTACTTAATGTTTGTTTTGTTTTTATTATAGCCATCCTAACAAGTATGAAGGAGTATCTCATTGTGGTTTCTACATGCATTTCCCTAGTGACTAATGCTGTTGAGCATCTTTTCATGTCCTTATTAGCCATTTGTGTATCTTCTTTGGAGAAATGTGTCTTCAAATCCTTTGTCTACTTTTTAATTGGATTATTTGTCATTTTACTGTTCAGTTGTAAAAGTTCTGTATATGTTTTGGATACTAGACCCTTTTAAGCTATGTGACTTGCAAATATGTACTCTCATTCTGTGAGTTGTCTTCACCTTCTTAATAATGTCCTTTGGCGCAAAAATGTCTTTATTTTTTGGTGAAGTCCAGTTTATCCATTTTTTTCTTCATTGCTTGTGCTTTTGGCGTCATATCTAAGAAGCCCAATCCCTAGTGCATGTCATTCATATTTGCACCTATGTTTTATTGTTATAGTTTATAGTTTTAGCTCTTACATTTAGGCCTTCAATCCATTTTTAGTTAATTTTTGTCTATGGTATGAGGTAGGAGGCCAAATTCATTCTTTTTCATGTGGATATCCAGTTGTCCTGGTATCAGTCGTTAAAAAGACTGTTTTTTTCCCCCAGTGAATGGTTTGGGCATCCTTGTTGAAAACCAACTATAAATGTATGGGTTTGTTTCTGGACTCTTAATTCTATTCAGTTGGTCTGTATGTCTATTCTTAAACCAGTACCACACTTGATTATTAAGGTTCATGGTAAGTTTTGAAAAGGAGAAGTATGAGGCCTACAAATTTGCTGTTCTTTTTTAACGTTGTTTTGGCTGTTTGGGATCCTTTGCCTTTCCATATGAATTTTGAGACCAGCAAGTCTATTTCTGATAAAAAAGCACTTGGAATTTTGCTAGGGATTGCATTGAATCTGTAGATCACTTGGGGGACTAGTGCCATGTTAATGATACCAAGTTTTCTAACCCATGAACACGAGATGTTTTTCCATTTGTTTAGATCCTCAATTTCTTTCAACAATGTTTTCTGGGTTTCAGTGTATGTGTCCTGCACTTCTTTGGTTAAATTTATTCCTAAAGTGTTCTTTTAAATTCTATTATCAGTGGAATTGTTTTCCATAATCTTTTAAGTTTTAGGTATTTCTCCTTTTGAAGACTCATCTTTTCTGACTGAAAATTTCCATTTCTTAAGTCAAACATCACATGTCACATGTTTGTTTAATTACCTGAACAATGATTTGAATGCGTGATATCTAAAACATTTTCTGATATAAATGATGAGAAAAAACAGATGCAGGGATGGACGCAGAGTCAGGCTCCACAAACTCATTTACCTCCCTCCAAATAAGCCAAGATCAGTCACTCTTACCGTGTTCCCTAGTAGAGCAGAGAACACCTTAAGAAAATTAAACTGCTCATGGTTTATTTGTCACCTCAAAGCTTCCATAACGCTTTGGACACAGTTTCTCCTTTGGAAGATCTTTCTCCAGAATGTATCCTTTCCTGTGATCTTCCAGACTCCCGTTAGCCCCATATCTAATGCAGGTCTGCCCTTCTTTGTCACTGTCCTGCTGCCCTGGACCAGAGTGTGGCTTGCTCCACTGTATCTGTCTGTGTACTATAGATATGTAATGCCAAGCACAGTCAGGAAAATCCCCCATGGTTAGCAGTAGCTTAAAATGGCTCTAGCTAATGCTGAGGTTCTCACGGGTTGTAACTTTATTGAGTGAACTTTTACATCCCTACAGCGCCTCTATTTTGCTGGAGCATGTGCTAAATAAATAACTATTTGTGGAATGAACAAAAAGGAATCATCTCTTTAGACTCAAGCTGGTTTAAAGTAGGGTAAGAACCAACGTGCAGTCAAATTAATTGCATTTTACTCTTGACTTGGCTGGGAAACACGTTAGACCTTTCTTAAACATTTTCTTTTTTGATGGGCAACTATGTAAAGCAGGATATAATGTGAGAATTTTTGCAGACTTGGAGGAAATATTTGCTTTTCTGAAACTGTGTCTACAAGTTATACACCAGAGGGTCATACTTACAAATATGGAATCATATATGATTTATTACATATTAATGTCTACTGTTTAGATACCTAATGTCACAGGGTTTAGAATTAAGAGGACATTGTGAGTGCTAATGTGGTCTCCGTGAGTCTCCTCTTAATTGTTAGCGCTTTCTCCACCTTTAATGATTTTCTGGCTGTGAAAGATGAGTGGCTTTGATTTTTCTCTTTTCACTAGTGGGTACTCTTTATTTGAGAAAATCAACCATGACTCTGAATTTCCCATCTGCAGAATATTTCTATCTTTTAAATATTTTCCTAGGAAGCTATCAGTTGGTTGATCATTTTCAGCCTGTAGCCCGCATAGTTACATCTGCATCTGAGGAGGATGTTGAGGAATCCATAGCAACACCATCTGTTGTTCGCAGAATGTTTTCTCTCAGATAAAGATGCGAGGTGTTGGTCATAATTAGGCAAGTTGCATACTGGGATCAGAAGCTGATTTGATTTACCAGGATTTCTGCACCAGTAAGTACTGCTGGCCATGTGGGTATTCATGAACTTAGGGGAAGTTGAAACTAACACAGCTGTCGTGGGTTCTAGTTTTTCATAGTAGACCAGGAGTCAGCAAACTACAAACCACGGGTTAAATGCAGGCTGTGGCCTGATTTTATAAATAAAGTTTTATTGGAACACAGCCATGCCCATTCATTTATGTATTGTCTATGACTGTTTCCAGGACATAGCAGAATTAAATAGTTGTGACAGACTGAATGGCCTGCAGAGCCTAAAATATTAGCTATCTGACCCTTTGCAGACAAAGTTTTCCCATCTTGGTTCTAGGAGATTATTAGAAGATTTTGTACTGTTACTAGATTTGTATGACCTTCCTGTGAGGCACGTCTATTTTGGATTTGAAACCATTAACAACAGAGTATCACCACCTCCAGGAAGCCTTCCATGACATTTCCCATGCACTCCCCATTAAGCTGGGTACAATACTCTTTTCCTGTCCTTCTCTAATACTGTGGGTTTCAATTACAGCATATATCTTATTATCTTTAATAACTTAATATCTAAACTAAATAATTTCTGTGTCTGCTATTTCCTGTAGGCCTGTGAAAATTCTCACATTATGTCCTGATTTAGACAGTTGTCCATCAAGGAAAGGAAACGTTATCATTCTTGGGGAAGGACATGCCTTGTTTGTTTTCCTAGTGCCTAGTGTTAATACCTAGGGCAAATAAAAAATGAACTCAAAAAAATATTGCATGAGTCAATGAATGGATTGAATGAGTTAATAATTAAAAAGAAGATATTACTTGGCTCTCTTTTAAAGGCAATTTGGGGTAGTGGTCATGTTTGTGGCCTCTGAGCTCCAGTTTCTTGAGGTGAGAGCCATTCGCACCTCTTATGAGCTCCAAGTCTTGGTCAGGTTACCTGTCCTCTCTGACTTCAGCTTTCTCGTGATGGAGATACCAACGTTGTTGTGGAGGAGAAAATTATGTCATCCATGTGAAGTTTTAGCATGGCACCTGACACATACTAAGTATGCAACTTACACTGGCCATTACCGGTGGTTCTCATTATGTCTTCTAATCAAAAGTCAGCTATCTGTCATGTCACTGTTAGTTTTTCACACTTCTGAGTTAGTACTTGCGAGTATGCATGAATATATCCTTCATGCAAACAACCCATCTTTTGACTGACTCCTATTCTGTGTCAGACACTGACTGTACCAGTCACTGGTGATAGAAAGATGAATCCGATGTCATTCTGATCCTTAAGTATTTCATAAGCTAGTACACTGCTCCTAAATGTGCCACGTAGGGAAGATGTGTATAGCTCAGTCACAAAGCGGGGTCAGAGATTGATCATCACTGAGGATTATACCCTTCCTGCTACATTTTTATGATGAGAGAACAAAACCCTAAGCAAATGCAATGATGCTGTATCTAAGGAATTTCAAATACCCGCCAAGAAGTCCAGTGATATGGGCAGAGAAATCTCCAGATCCTCAATGTGCTTATACATACAGTGTCTATCTGCACTCGCAGATGGCCTTAGTAAAAGAAATAAATAAATAAACAAGCAAAAAGCCACTCATGTTTTCTAACCTGAGATACAGTTCTGTACTCATTAGTCTTTGATTAGGTCATATGACTAACAGTACTCTGGAAGGCAAAAGTAGACATTTGGTGGATGGGCTGCCAAGGCCATTTGCTATGCAAAGACTAGGGCTAAGAGCTCCTGCTCTGGAATCTGACAGACATGGGTTGAATCCCAGCTCTACCCTTCACTAACTAGGGAGCTTGGGCAGGCCCCTTGCCCTCTCTGTTTCAGTTTTCTTATTGGTAAAATGTGAATGGTCATAGGATTAACTCCATCAGGTGGTTGTGGGATTAAATGAGATAACATAAAGTGTTAATGGTGCCTGGTGTATAGTGAGAACTCAGTAACCATTAGCTCTGAAGTAGGAGTGGAAGTTATATATGGAGGAAAGCATAGGCTATCTAGATTTTGTGTAGTTATCCAGAGTAGGAGCGTGTGAAGGTGGGCCTTTTTCTACTGGAAGGAAGATGAGTGTTGGTTTTGGTTTTAGCCTCAAGCCTTGAGAACACTGGTCCATTTTCAAGAGCGCCCCTGCATCTTCAGACCAGGAGGTTCTCTATCATGAAGTGAGCGAGCTGGGACTCCGGCATCTGCCACCCTCTCCTTCCTCCGGGGCTCAGTCTCTGCGTGGCTTCTTCAGGCTGTGCAGTGTGAGAAGGGATCTGCGGGCCAAAGAGCAGTGTCTCATTGGTGTTATTAATCTTGCAAAGTGGAACTTGGGTTTTGTACATATTAGAGCATTAAAAACAAAGTCAAAATTTATGTGCTGTCTAGATCGCTATTGAGGCTACGTCTGCGTAAAAAAATGTGTGGTGCCAGCTATTTTCATGAAAGGCAGACTAGAACAATAACTGAAAAAAGACTCAAGAATAAGTTTCAAGTGTACCACTTTCTAGCTGTGAGACCTGGAGTGAGATACCTAACTCCTCCTCAATTTCCTCGTCTGTAAAGTGGGAATAATGATGCCCACCTCTCTGGGGTACTGAGACAATGAAAGTGTTTTGCTTAGTTCTCAGTCACAGTGGTTCTTAGACGATGCTGAGTCCCTGAACCTCCATAGGAAACATGTGAACTCTCTAAGCATGAGTCTGTTGAGAGACCTGGGCCCGTGTAAGGGAATTTACCTTCCCAAATACGTCTCAAGAGGATTTTTACGTCTAGATTCTGAAAGTACTGAGAACACTGCATTATTATAAAGCAGTGTCAGTTTCTGTCTAATGATATTTATCAATCCTAGGGTGTAAAAATTATGAGTGTCTATATTTTTCCCTCCAATGGCAGAGTAAGAAAGTCCATATCAGAAGTTTCTGTAAAAAGCCTCCAGTGGTAGTAGAAGTCAGAGGTTAGAAGTATAAATATGCATTGCCATGGTGATAGAGTTAGGATTCTATGAGAAGCTTATTTTATTTATGGTTAGTTTTTTCTATCAGTTTTCTTTTACCACATTTATCACTTTTGTGTTTTTTCAAATTACAAAGAATTAAGGAATTTGGCAAGGAGTTGGAACCAGATGTAAGTTTCCTCTTATATCTCTTAATAGAGGCAAACATGCTATAATGTAATTTTTCTTCCCTCCGCCAGAATTGCACCCTCCCCAAATTCTCAGCTGCAAAGCAGTAACAAAACCCCTTTGGAAGCAGAAAAGCCTTTATTTTCAATGGAATGTAATTGATGTTGCATCAGTCTTTTGAAGAGGGGAATCTGGAAAGAAATCCTCCCATTTCTCAAAGTTACTGTGAGCTACACCCAGAAATCCTGCTAAGTGCTAACATGAGTTCCCGTATGGTGGTGGCATTAATGTGGCTGTGGGCTGTATTTATGCGGTGATGAAGGAGGCTCATGGAATCCATAAAACTGAAAGACTTTATAATAGAAAACAAAGTTTAAAATTCAGAGATGGATATAATTTACAACCCATTAGGAGGGTAATACTGGATAATCCTTAAAGTTTAGGATAATACTTCTTATTTTTCCCCCATCCTCTATGCTTCAGCCAAATGTAATGTTTAGCTGAATTTTAATAAGAAGCAATATGATGTGATAAAGTGATTGTGAACATTGGCTTTGGAATCAGACAAACTCCTGAGCAATTTGAATCTGTCTTCTGCCTGTGGTTCTTTGGATGAACTTAGATGATTTAGTTTACATCCTTGATCTTTAGTTTTCTCATCTGGAAAGCACATGGTGGATAATAATGTCCACAATTGAAACTGCTATTGGGTTGAAATGGTCCAGTGCATGTAAAGTTGTAAGCCTAGCACATAGTATTTTCTCAATAATAATAATAACTACTATTGAAATTAGTTACTAGCCATGGAGGTTCAATAACAACCTTACTAATTAGAATTCACTCCAGAGTGGAGAGAGAAACACACAGGTAAAGACAATCTTGATGAAGGATAGGACTGAATTAAAGAGAATGTGGAGGGACGTTCCATTCTGTAACTCCCACCTGCGTAGAGAAAATGGAGTCCTTCTGTTGACAAGAGTTGATTCTTCTTCCACATTACAGGCCTTTTTGGAGGTCCTTTTCCAACTCTGGCCCTCAGTTTTCCTCCTCTGCAAATTAAGAAGTCGGAGTAAATGACCTCTGGGGACCTTTCTGGGTTTGACTTTCTGGAGATTCTCCCAGGATTGTCCCAAGGCATTTTTTAAGCCATTGATAGAACTATTTATCCTTATCTGAATATTTGAAATAAAGAATCATTCTTCCTTTGAAAGGCGTTAACCAGCAAGATAGTAGCAAGAGGCTGGCTGAAATTTACCTAGCCTTATGTTAGTCCAATAAGTAAAGCCATGAAACTGTTAGGAAGGTTTTTCTGACAATTCATGCTTGGATAGCTTAGTTTTGATGAGTTAGAAACATAGATCAGAACTGTTCCTGTTAGGGTGGGGCACAGTCACCTGCTTCTCTGAAGGTGGGAATAATCAAGCTAATGCTATTGAATGGACTGAAGCTGTTCCCAGGGTCTGAGCAGCTTTCGCGGGTCGCTCCTTCTGGTAGGGGTGCAATCTACAAATGGACCAATTTTTGTTACACATCACATTCTTTTTTTCATTGGCGTATTGAGATGCGGTCTATGGAAAGAATACTAAATTTAGAGTCAAGAACTTAGGTCTAAATCCCAGCTCCTAGTGTATGATCTTGGGTAAGTTACTTCACTTTTTCATTGAATTTCAGCTGCCTTCTCTTCAAAATAGGGGTAGTATTACTCCTATTAGAGGATTGCCATGAGGATTAATTAAGAGAACTCATGCAGAGCCCCAAGCCATTGTTGTATATGCCAGGCGCTTGATAAATAAATAAGTAAATATTTGTTCTTTCATTCAACAAATATCTACTGAGCACCGACTATGTGCTAGGCACTGTTTTAGCACTTGGGATACATTAGAGACCGAAACAGACCAAGATCTTTTACCTTTGGAGCTTAATTTCTAGTGGGGAGAAACAGACAATAGACATAGTAAAGTAGGTGAATTATGTACTATGTGAGCAGGTAATAATTACCGTGGGGGCAAAAAGAAAAATGTAGCATGGTGTACGGGACATGAAGGGCCAGGGCAGTGGGGCAGCAGAGTAGGGGAGGTTGTAGAACTAAGATGGGAGGTCAGGGGAGGCCTCTTGAGAGCTGCCATTTGAGCCATGACATGAAGGAGGTGAGGGAATTAGGTGTGAGGATATTTGTTGGGAGAAGCCTCCTGGCCGAAGTACAGAGGTCCTGAGGCAGGAACATGCTCGTCATGTTGAGGAACAACCAGGAGGCCAGCGTGACTGAAGCAGAGTGACCAAGGGAACAGCAGTGGGAGATGAGGTCGGACAGGGGGTGGGGACTAAACCACACAGGCCATTAGAAAGGCTTTACATTTCACTCAGAGGAGCAGGAGGAGACGTTAAAAGATCTTGAGCAAAAGAAACACATTATCTGCCTGATTTACACTTTCAGAAGGAACCCTTTCAGGTAGCTCTTTTAGAACAACAGTGGTGCGGGGGGAGGGGGGCAAGATAAAAGGAGGGAGACCAGATAGAGGCTGTCGCAGAATTCCAGGTAACAGGTGATGGGGGTCTGAGCCATTAGGGTAGTAAGAAGGGATCAGATTCTGTATATAATGGAAAGGTCCCTCTTTATACCTACCTTTAATTTCTTGGATTGTAATAACAATATTTACCTAATTAAATTAAAAAGCTATTAACACACACTGCTTAACAACAAAAAAACAAACAACCCGATCAAAAAATGGGCAGAGGACATGAACAGACATTTCTCAAAAGAAGATATGAATATGGCCAATAGACACATGAAAAGATGTTCATCATCGCTAATCATCAGGGAAATGCAAATCAAAACTACACTAAGATATCACCTTACCCCCTTTAGATTGGCAAAAACATCCAAAACCAAGAACGACAAATGTTGGAGAGGTTGTGGAGAAAGAGGAACCCTCATACACTGTTGGTGGGAATGCAAACTGGTACAGCCACTATGGAAAACAGTATGGAGATTTCTCAAAAAGTTAAAAATAGAAATACCCTATGACCCAGCCATCCCATTACTGGGTATCTATCCTAAGAACCTGATAACAGATATCTCAAGAGTCCGTTGCACCCCTATGTTCATCGCAGCATTATTTACAATAGCCAAGACGTGGAACCAGCCTACATGCCCAGAAACTGATGACTGGATAAAGAAGATGTGGTATATATACACAATGGAATACTACTCAGCCATAAAAAAAGACGAAATTGGCCCATTCACAACAACGTGGATGGACCTCGAGGGCATTATGTTAAGCGAAATAAGTCAGTCAGAGAAAGACGATCTCTATATGACTCCACTCATAGGTGGAAATTAGTATATTGAGAAGGAGATCTGATCGGTGGTTACCAGGGAAAAGGGGGGGTGGGGGGAGGGTACGAAGGGGGAAGTGGTGTACCCACAACATAACTAACAAAAATGTACAACTGAAATCTCACAAGCTTGTAATCTATCATAACATTAATAAAAAAAAAATATAAATAAAAAAAAAAAGCTATTAACAGGAGAAAGCGATGATAGATAATTATTCACACTTACTCTGAAATAGGCACTGTGCAAAGTGCCCATCAGCCCTATGAGGTAGGTGTAGTTGTTATCTCTCTTTGACAGATAATGAATTGGAGGCACAGAGACACTGAGTGATACACCCAAGGTCTCATATTTCCTAAATGTTACAGCTGGGAGTCAAAACCAGACGTCTGACTCTGGAGCTATGCTATGAGGATGTGGTCTGTGCAGGGTGAAGAGTTCTCTAAAGGGTCTATAGACTATTCTCTCCTCAGTTGAGTTTTTCAGACTAAGTCAAAGAGAGATTTTCTGTATCTTTCCCGTCTGGAATCATTGTCAAAGAATGAGGAACTTAAATGTGACTCTTAATGGTAGAAGAAATTTGTCCTTTGAGATGCTGGTTTGTTTGTTGGTTGGTGAATTGATTTATTGGAAAATAAGAAAAAGTAAAGAAAAAGCAATTATATCATAACAGTTTTTTCACTCTCCCAAGGTTACAATGCTTTTTTTTGGTGAGGAAGATTGGCCCTGAGCTGACATCTGTTGCCAATCTTCCTTTTTTTTTTTCACTTGAGGAAGCTTGTCATTGAAGTAACATCTGTATGAATCTTCCTCTACTTTATGTGGGATGCCGCCACAGCATGGCTTGACAGACAGTGCTTGGTCTGCACCTGGGATCTGAACCTGTGAACCCTGGGCCACCAAAGCAGAGTACAGAAACTTAACCACTACGCCACTGGGCCAGCACTGACAGTGCATTTTAAAAACAAGTTTTAATTGTGATAAACATGCACATAAAATAAGCTGATTTTAAGTGAACAGTTCGAATTAAGTACAGTCGCATTGTTGTGCAACCATTTCGACCATCTATCTCCAGAACTCCTTTCATCTTGCAAGACTGAAACTCTGTACCCATTCAACACTCATTCCCCCTTCCCTTCTCTCAGCCCCTGGGAACCGCCATTCTACTTTCTGTCTCTGAATTTGACTCCTCTAGGTACCTCATACGAGTGGAATCATACAATAATCCTTTTGTCCTTTTGTGACTGGCTTATTTCATTTAATGAAATGTACTCGAGTTTCATCCATTTTGTAGCATGTGTCAGACTTTCCTTCCTTTTTAAGGCTGGATAATATTCCATTGTATATATATACCACATTTTGTCCATTTATCTGTTGATGAATCAAAACACATTTTAGGAATCTTATAGCTCATTGACTTAACTGCTTAAGTTTTAGAAATTGCATCATTTTATAATCAAGTAGAGACTCCAAGTAGAAAGTCTCTTGCGTGCCCCTAGACTGCAAGGAGGAGAGATCTGAGGGCCCAGAGACTCAGCAGCTGGCTTGTCTAAATTAACAGGACAATCTCACAGTTTATAGAGCAGAAATTTCTGTTGACTTTTATCCTGTAGAATCATAAATGTGGAGTGTTTCCCACTGCACATTTTCATCCCATTTATTATGTTTCATTTGTTCTAAATTAAGCTAATCATTTTGTTTGCTCAACAGTTTGCTTTTTGGGTTGTATTTAGGTTTTGTGAAAATTTACTTTTCACAGTAAGTAATAGATTTGTTCAAATACTCACCTTGGGGAAATGCTATTTGACAGTTCTTCAAAGAATTTATAAAACTAATTATAAGTGAAAGTCATTTCAATTTCAATAATTAAAGAAAAAAACCTGTCAGCCCTGGATTATTCTCTTTCAACTCATATCACAGACGCATCCATCATTATGGCCCCAACACTTGCCCATTAACGAACTACGTGAATCAAAGAAGAGAAAACCTAATTTTTTTTGGTGTTGTATTCAGTCTTTATTTTAAAATAAAATTTGCATAAAATTAGTCTTAAAAAACTAATAGATATCTACCAAAATAAAGATACTTCCAGTATTTACTTTTGAAAATTACCTACATGGCTTATTTTACCTGTTTTAGATGACATGCTATTTTATTTCTATTATTAGAATAAGATCACACCAACTTTAAAAGGCTTAACGTGTCATAAAATCATTAAATCTCAGACTGGAAGAAATATATCTTAAAACTTGTCTGGTCCCTACCTCACCCTGGGCTGAATCCACTTTGTCTGTGGCCCTCTAACTTTTGCTTAAACATACTCAGCCCTGCCTTACCCAAACTTCAGTCATGTGAGTACCTCTGGCGTGATTTGGGGCATAATTATGTGTCCTCCTTACAGTTTGACTTAATATTTTCCTTTTATAGGACTTTTCTCTAATCCTTTCAGAGAGAAATGTAACACTACTCTAAGTAAACAACCAGCATGATTCCCATGAATAGAAGACAGACATTAAAAAATAACTATAAATAGCAAGATAGTAAGCTTGAGGCCAACTTTGTCTTTGATGAAAATGGAAATGTGGAAGTGTTGCAGAGGTGTTAATATTGTGTGCCCAAAATGAGACATTATCTTTAATATCATGAAAGGTAGAAGAGAACTGAAAGACAGTGACTCTCTTATGTGTAATGACACGATTTGTGACCCCTAAAATAATCTTACATACCAGTGAGCCCCAGGCTTTGGGAAACAATGCCTCTTCCTCTCATTTCATCCTTTGAAACAGCTTGGATCTTAGAAAGTTCTCCTCTCATTATGTTGACATCCATCTATATCCATGGTTCACCCACAAATTATCCCACTCTTCAGAGCCACCCAGAACAATTTCCATCTCTCCTCCCCGTGACAGCCTTTTGGATATTTGAAAATAGCTCTACATCTAAGATAGGCTTTTCTTCTCTCGGCTGGACAACCTTGGTTCTTCCTGTCTTTCCTCATATGAAATAATTCTGCAGTGATATTCACCCACTTTCTGCTCTTTCACTATTTTCACTACCTGTATTATCCAGGATTCTCCAGAGAAACAGAACCAATCTGGGTGTGTGAGTGAATGGATGGATGGATGGATGGATGGATGGATGGATGGATGGATGGACAGGTAAAGTTTTAAGGAATTTGCTCAGGATCTTATGGAGGCTGGCAAGTCCTAGATATGCAGAGTGGGCTGGCAGGCTGGAGGCCCCAAGAGCCGATGTGCAGTTCAAGTCCAAGGGTCATCTGCTACACAATTCTCTCTTGCTCAAGGGAGGTCAGCCTTTTGTTTTATTCAGGGCTCCAACTGATTGGATGAGGTCCCACGGCATTATATATGGTAATATGCTTTACTCAAAGTCCACCGATTAAAATATTGATCTTATCAAAAAACACCCACCAAGTTGACACATAAAAGTAACCGTCACACTGCCATTGGTGTATAGCAAGATGCATGAAGTATCATAATTAGCAAACTAAGCTCAGAATAGGTCAGAATAGCTTATTGGAATGTGTAGCCCCCTACACATGACAAATCCATTATTTTCCTGAAAATTGGTACTAAACAATCCAGAAATTGTGGTCAGTCAGTAATGGGTTCTGTTTGATGATAATGATATCATGATTATTATTATTAGCTGCATCAACAACAATGGCTAACATGGATTTGGAGTGTGCTATCTGCTCAGTACAGTTCTTATTGCTTTTTCTGATATTATCTAATCCTTATAGTGACCTGTGGAGTAGCATCACTTTTACCTCTATTGTTTGGATACAGAACCTGAGCAATAGAACTGAGTAATGTGTTCAGGTTTATATAGAGCTTCCAAGAGGCAGCGATAGAATTCAAACTCAGCTGGTCTGATTCTAGAGGCCATATCGTAACCATTACTGGGTCGTAGCCCCTGCTTTCCCCTAGTGAACCATTGAAAAGCACTGTAGAATGTTCAGGGTGGCCAGAAAGTCTGAAAACATAGGTGACTAATTGACACATTTGACATTTTAGTGACCAATTACTACCCATACTTGACTGACTGGACAGTCACTCAGAGTGGTTCCCGCAAGATGGGCCGCCACTCTACACCAGAGTGGTGAGGAGCTGCTTGCTGGATCGTTTCTAAACCTGGATTGGATGTGTGAACATGTGCGGTAGGCTACCTGTGTGCTAGATTTGAACCCTTTTGACATGCTAAGAGTATAGGTTTATTCAGTAGAAACCAGAAACTTCTGAGGCAATGCATCACAGATCCAAGTGCAAGGTTAGAGAAAATGTGTTAATACACCACATTTACTGCAATTTTTCAGTTCATTGAACTCCACATTGCTAATAGGGCCCAATATATTGAACATATCATATAATGTTATTGAGAACATCACATATTGTAATGTAATACCGTGAAGCCATTCCTATGTATATACACCAATGTTTACCAACTTTATGGCCATACTATAGTTACCATCTTGGGTGTTTGCCTTTTTCTGTTTCCTGTTTTAAAGTGTAGAGTCTGAATCTGAACACACTATTCCAGACGTGCTCAGACTATACGTGGTAAAGCAGGACCATCTTCCAATCTTTTTACGGACTACAATCTAAAATTGTAGCGACCTTTCTGGCAGTCAGTGAACTCCATGAACTCATGTTAACTTTTCTATTCATTCATCTGATAAACATTTTTTATACCTGCCTTATACGAGACCCTGTTTTGGGCCCTGGAGATACAGTGGTGAACAAAACGAAGACCCCACCCTCATCAAGCTTTTGTTGTAGTAGGGGAGACAGATTTTAAAGCTGCAATCAAATAGATACATAACTCATGTTAGGTTGTGCTGAGTGAAATGGAGAAAGAGGACAGCTTCTCTGCTCTTTCTATAGAGGACAGAGGATGAAGAGGTTACTGTGTTGGCCTGGTGGGTATCTGGAGGGAGGTAATTCCAGGCACGAGGAAAGGAAGTGCAAATGAGCCCAGGAGGGAAGGCACCTGAATTGTTTAAAGAACAGAGGAAGCCAATGTCCCAGGAGTAGAAATAGCAGTGGAGGATGGGTAAGGGCTATTAGGGAGTAAATGTTGAAGAGATCATAGCAGACCAGATCATGAAGAGCCTTGTAGGAAGGAGTTGGAATTTAAGCCTAGTTGTGCTAGAAAGCCACTGGGAGGATTTTTCCCCCGTGGGATTCACATAATCTGTGTTGAATTTGGAAAGGATTATTCTGGCTGCTTTGGGGATAATACACTTCAGGACGGAAAGAGTGGAAGCAGGGAAATCAATATGGACTACAACAGCTATTTTTACGTGTCCAAGATTGGTTGGTTTTTAATTATCTGTTTTAATTGATTTATAATTTAATTGCACTGTGGTCATAAAACGTGTTCTGTGTGACACTGATTGTTTGAAATTCCTTTGTGAACTAGCACAATGTCAATTTTTGCAAATGCTTTAGTGTATCTGAAAATAACAGAACCTCAATTTGTTGGGGGCAGAGTTCCGCATATCCATTAGTTGAAACTAGTTAAATATTCTTATTCAGATCATTCACATCCTTGCTATTGTTTGTTTGGCAGAGTCTGTAATTTTCTGACAGATTTTTGTTGGAATCTCACACTAGAGTTTGCCAAATTTGCCTCATGCTTCTGACAACTTTTAATTAATGTTTTTTAGCTACATTTATAATTACGTATCTAGTCATGATTTGTATAGCTTGTTAGATTCTTTTAATTTTATGTGTAGTTTCTATCTTATGCATTAATGCTTTTTGCCTTAAATACTATTTTGTCTGATATTAGTATGATACACCAGTTTTCTCTTAGTAAGTATTTGCCTGGCATATCTCTTTGTCATATCTTTAGTTTCAACATTTCCATATGGTTTTGTCTTGCATATTTCTTTTATGAACAGCATTTACTTGAATTTTTTATATATATTGTGGATATTTTTTACTTATAACATCTTGGTTTGTGTTTCTTCTCTACTATTCTCTTTCTTTGCTTTTTATTTTATTTTTTAAATTTTTTTTATCTTTCCTCCTGGTGAATTTATTTTTTTCTATTCCTTTTCTCTCATCCTTTTTGGATCAAGACAACAGGTTGTATTTAAGTTAGTTTAGTGACCACTTTAATTTTTAACAGGTATACTTATTAAATGATTATATCTTCCCTCTTAAATATGATATAGGCATCAGTCCTCTAACTATCCACGGACCTCCCTAGCACACCCCTCCTCTGCTCCCTGCCCCCCAACCCACAAACCCTCAGCGGGAGTTTGCTCTCTCACCTCACAGAGGACTCTTGAGGTTCCTTCTATTGCCTGCACTCAGCACACAGTGACCATGGCCTGCTTCTAGACTTTCGACCCAGCAGGCCTATATCTGTGGCCCACACTCCACTTAGTGTTTCTGTTTCTGGTCCATGAAGATGGTAATCCATGTTTTTTTTTATTGTGGTAAAATACACGTAACATAAAATTTACCAATTAATTAAATCAATTTAATTTTAAATTAATCAAATTAACTTAAAATTAATCAATTTTAATCAATTAAAAGTGTAAAGTTCAGTGACATTAAGTATATTCACGATGTTGCAATGGTGCAAGCATCAGCATCATCTAGTTTACAACTTTTTTATCACCCCCAGCAGAAACCCTGTATCCATTAAGCAGTCACTCTCCATTACCCTCTCCTCCCAGCTCCTGGCGAGCACTAATCTGCTTTCTTTCTCTATGGATTTGATACTTCTGGACATTTTATATGCAGTTATGTGTTGTTTAATGACAGTTCTGAGAAATGCATCCTTAGGCAACTTCGTTGTGGTACGAACATCATAGAATGTACTTACACAAACCTAGGTAGTATAGCCTACTACACCCCTAGACTCTATGGTACTGATCTCATGGGACCACCACTGCATATGCAGTTTGTTGTTGACTGAAATATCATTACATGGCACGTGACTTTAAATGGAATCATACAATATGTGGCCTTTTGTGTCTGGCTTCTTTCACTTAGCACTGTTTTCAGGGTTCATCCATGTTGTAGCATGTATCAGCACTTCATTCCTTTTTATGTCTGAATAATGTTTCATGTATGAATATCCCACATTTTGTTTATCCATTCATCTGTTGATGGGCATTTGTGTTGTTTCTACCCTTTGGTTATCATGAATAGTGCTACTATCTGTGTACGTTTGTGTATAAGTTTTTGTTTGAACATGTTTTCATTTCTTTTGGTATACACCTCGAAGTAGAATTTCTGGGTAGTATAGTAATTCCGCATTTAACTTGCAGAAGAACTGACAAACTATTTTCCGTAGGAGCTGCACCATTTGATTTTCCCACCAGCAATGTTTGAGGGTTCCAATTCTCTGCATCCTTGACAACACGTATTATTTTCTGATGATGATGGTGATGGTGATCATCCTCCTCATGGATGTGAAGTCATCTGATTTTTGAGTCCAGCTATGACTTATTGGTTTTCCATTTGTTGTTCTTGTTGCGCTAACACTGCTGTGGGCTTTTAGCACAAGGATACATCAAAGCATGACCTGATCTCTCCATTTCCATTGGAACCTCACGTCAATTCTGGCCATGTTTTTTAAGTGGGAAACTGGGTTAAGCACTCAAAGTACCTGACTACATGATACTGTTACTTTCCTACAGAATAGGGAAGGAGGTATATTTCTGAGCTGACAAAGACTTACACTAATTTAATCAAAATTTACTTTAGCTGATTTCCTCCTTTGACATATCCGTTTTTCAATCAAACTAATATAATGCAGACATTACTTCGTTAAGTGAGGGGAGTGGAAAATGTGTGTGCTTTTCCTACAAGAACTGAGCCTTCTTTTCAAATGGTTAATGACAATTATGAAATCACCCCTCTTCTCTTCCTTTGGACCTGCCCAAGAAGCTAGACATTTTTGACCTGCCAAGAAGGAAATTAAGAGCACACAAAAATAAGTAAGAAACTTACATATTGCCTGTATTTTTTAATACTTTTTAAATTTAATGTCATGTTATTTTATGAATATGTTTATATTTTTTATTCATGATATTCATGATTGTGAACATATTGTATATTCATAATTTTTTTATGGTTGTGAAAATAATGCGTGTTCATTTCTTTTTTCTGAACAAGAAAATTAAAACCATATATTACCTGCCACTTCTTAGGAGCTATCAGGACGCAGGGGTCATGGCAGGAAGGTCCCAGGACTGAGCCTGGGTTCTGGATGAGGTTCTGTGTGACCTGGGGATTATTACTGCTTACTGTTTTTGTAACTCTGGTAACTACATGGATACAAAGTGCAGACACTATGTCTCAAGTATGAAATATTTTGTTAGAATACTTCCTTTTCTGCCTGCCCTTCCTGAATTCCCCGCCCAGTTGGACATGGTCTAGCACCCTAGATGAAGTTAGTGTTTCGTGTCCTCATTTGGAATCAACAGTTACCCTCTCGGCCTCCATTGTCCACAAGCCTGGCTCTCCATGGCAGCTGGTGAGGAAGGCTTACATCTAAGGAGCAGTGTCAACCGTAGGTCAAGGTGCCTTTCCATGGCTCTTTAACCAGAGCAGAGAGCCACTTACTCTGCCTGGACACAAATGCTATGCAGGGCACTCCTTGTTTATAAATATCAGGAGCTGTTACCACATGTTGAGTTCTTACTCTTTACTAGGCACTATGCTGTATGTCTTGCATATGTCATCTTACTACTCACAGCAGCCTATGAGGTGGATGCTATTCTCCCCATGCTTTACAGTGAGGAGACTGAGACACAGAGATGTTAAGTTGCCTGCCTGCATTCACAGTGCTAGTGTATGGTAGAACTAGGTTCCATGCCCAGCTCTTCTGCCTAAAATCAGACTCTTAACCACTGTGTACAAGGCAAAAATGGTTCATGCCCTAATATCTCTGTCAGTGTGTCGGAGCCGACAGAGCTTATCAACCATCAACATCAATCATCTCACACTGTTTTCAAAAATATATATTCAAAGGTACAAACATGATGCTAAATTCCTTACATGTGCTGTTTTAGTTCATCCTTTCAGCTCTGTAAGGAAGGCACTGTTATCCCCAGTTTGCATGTTATTATGCGCATTTTCCAGTTGAGGAAAATGAGGCTGTATGAGCTAGAAATAGTAGCTCAGAAATGGCAAAGCTGGAGTCCCAGCTGAGGGTGTGTTTCTCCAAAGCCTGACATAACCACGACAGCCCACCCCACAGACAGGCTCGAGTCCCCCCAAGGTTCGGAGTCTGGGGCTATGTCACTCAGATTCACTTTTGAAGGGGTGAAGACTCCAACCAGTCAGTCAGCATTAGGCGGGGCGTGTGTCTTCTAAAACAAGTCACAGTGCAGCTCTCCCACAGCACAAGCCAGGCCTGCACAGCGGCTGTCTTCCTCTCTATGTAGCAATTCCAGCCTCTGCTTCCACTTGTTTCTCTCTGAAAGGCTCACGTCACCTGCACCCAGACTGTTCCTGAGAGATGCTTTTGGACTTCCTAGAATGCCACACACTATTCTGTGAAAGGTCAAGATCCAAAGCAAAAGGCCCTCACTGATGGATGGGGGAAAACATGTGCAAACAGAGCCGAGGAACATGTAGGGGCCAGCCACGCAGCCCAGACCTCTGCTCCCAGATCTAGGAATGCTCAAGAACACCGTGTGTGGAAGAATCCTATTTGCAAATGTGGCCAACAGCCAGACAAGCCTGGCCTGCAGAGTTTCTGCAACAAAGGATAGGGTGGAATCATTTTTGTCTTATTATTTTCTGCACTAGGGAAGAACGAAGCTTCCATGAGAGAAGTCTCTCTTAATCTTGCAGTCTGTTGAGTTTTAATGCTGCAGTATTGGAATCAGGTTGACCTCATGGGGGAAAGACGGAGCTGCCTCCTTGTACTGCAAAGTCTATTTATGGACTTCACCAGAAACCCTGGTCATGCCTCTCACCCTCTCTGTGAAGATCTCCCTAACTCTGCCAACCAGTACCGAAGTCTCTCCTTCATCACAGCTCTTGCACTTACAGCTTAGACTACACATTCCACAGCAATAGAACGGGAGAAAAGTGCTCAAGTCCAGCGTCCTCAGTCCTGAGTTCTCTCTCTCTGCAACTTACTGGCATGCAAGCCTGGGCAAGTCATGCCCCACAATTAGCCTCTGTCTTCTCATCTGTAAAATGGCAATAACTCCTGCTCACTGGGATCACAGACTTTAGCCAATTCAGCAGGTATTGTTGAAAGCTTATCATGCATCAGGTTCTCTGTTAAGCCTGCTTAAGTAAATCTTGGAACTGTCGCTACACAAAGCTAACCAAATTCTGTTAATGTAGGCCTTCTCAGAGCCGATGGTATACTAACCCACGCTGTGCAGGTAGAAGGAGGGGGAAGGTGTATTGAATTCCCTGAATTTTTTTGCCCTCAAAACCTTTTTGGGAGAGATTTTTATTTTATTCTATTTTTAAGAAGAGCTATTCCCATATTATGGAAAAGTTTTCTACCGAATGCTGGGAATTATCAGAAAGAAGGTTCAGACAGTTACTGAAGCTGGTATCATTTTATGTGCTGTGAAATTGTCACCTGAGATAATATATAGGAGAGTGCATTGAACATTGTCAGGTGCCACCGGCATCATCTGTCTCTGATCTCCTATTGGTTTTGGGCTGTTACTTGAATGTTAATGTTGCCTTTCCATCTATAGCAAAGGCTCTAGACAACCTCTTACACTGCTGGTACAATTCTTCATGCTGTGCCGGGCACATAAAAGGGTGACTGGCTGAGCTCTGGCCTTGGCTTTCCAAGCCAAGCAAAGATAAAACATCTGCCTCTTAATGTATCCCAAAGCAACCTCTGCAACAGCCGCAGCCCTCACGACTAAGTCCAGGTTACAATATGTCACTTGGAGCTCTTTGGTTGGGAAGTGGAAGAAGCCATTCTTAGCCAAGGCATCCCGTTTAAGCCTCTTGTCTGACCTCAGCCCAAAAGAGGAAAAGGCATCAGCATTTTCTCTTCTCCTATGAAGTTAGCTACATTTCAGGAAACTTGACTAGCAAATTAAAGTTTATTCATAATTTTATGTCTCCTGCTGACTTGTTTATTACATCTGTAATTAGAACCCCTACCCTCTGCCAGCCTCTGGTCACACACACCCACACCCACACACACACGCTCACCAGAAGAACCACTGATCTTTCACTTCCTGGGAAGTTTCATTCAATTCTTTATAACCTCAAACTATGAGAAATTTTCCTTGGCATGTTATCTTTAAGTTACCGATTGCATTTTTATATGTCTGCCCTAGGATCCTTACTGATGATTTCTAGAGAAAGCAGAAAGTAAAATTTAAACTGCCAGAAAGAATCAATAGGGAAATGAACAGATTTTTGTGTAAGAGTTGTCAGCTGAGATAGTTTAATTGTGAATATTTTTCTAAAGGAGCTGTTACTATTCATTGTGGAGGTACAGTGGAATTTAAAAGGTAGGATGTAGGATTGAAAGAAATGCCCACTGAACCCCAATATATCAGACTCTGAAGGAATTCATACTTAACACTTCCTGAGCTGAATTCTTAAGTCCCCAATCTCCCATCTCACAAACTCTCCCTGTGAATGTTCTCTCTTACCCGCTGTTCTCTATCTCAGTAAATGGCCTACTACCTCTTCAATTGCCAAGAAATGGAACAGTCATCCTTGGCTCTGTGCATTCCTCATTCCCAAGCCCAGTCACTTATCAACTCCTGTCTCTTCTAAAAATGTATACTCTCTACTTGTCTTCCCCTACCCCCACTCCAGTTCTAGCTGCCATGGTTTCTCACCTGGATGACTGCAATAGTCTCCCACCCAGCCTCTCACCTCAAGTGTTACCACTTTCTTGTCAGTCCTCATAAGGTAGCCAGAGTGATCATGTTTAAATGAAAATAAGTTCAAATCATGCCCATGCTTAAAACCCTTCAATGATTTTCCATCTTTAGAGAAAGTTCAATATCGTTTAAATGGCCTGTAAGAGCGAAGAAGGAAGACAGATCTATCTTATATTTAGACATACCACAAACTACAGAAATAAAATAGTATGGTGTTGATGTCAGAACAGATAGAAAATAGAACAGACTAGAAGGCTCTGAGACAGCCTCATGTGTATTTGGAAATTAATATATGATAAAAGTGGCATCACATATCAGTGGGGAAAATAACATTCGCTTGGTAGATAGTGTTGAGGAAAATGGCTTCATTTGGATTCCCACCTAAACTATATACAAAAGTGGATTCCAGAGGCAATAAAGACTTAGTATGAGAAGTAAAACTCAAATGTCAATAAAGGAGAATACAAGGAATGAACTAGGGCAGGAAAGGATTTCTTTATGAAACCCCAAGAAACCATCCTTAAGGAAAAACAAATGAGTTTTCTTATATAAAAGTCAAACATTCCCATTCATGAGAAGACAGCGTGGGCAGAGTTAACAAACCTGATGGCAAACTTGGGGTATGTGTTTCCCTCTCTCTTTTGATCATCAAGCTCCAAACACAAATTGGGTTTTCTCTCTGCCTCTTAAATATACCAAGCTCCCTCCTGCCCTAGGGCCGGTACACATGTCTACAATTCTGTCTGAAAAGTTCTTTCTCCTCTGCTTCAGCTAACTCATTTTCACTCATCCCTGTGATCTCAGCCAAAATATCTCTCCCTTAGAAACATCACCTTTGACTGCCCAAATTAGGGTAGGTTTCCCCTGCATATGCTCTCATTTCAACTTCCTCTTTGCATTCCTTGCACACATTGCAATTACAATTATATAATCATTTATGGAACTTTTAATTTAGTGTCCATCTTTCCTACTAGGTCATAAGCTCCAGGAAAGCAGAAGCCACCTGCTCAGTACTTGGCACAGTCCTTTATGCCTAGAAGATAGCTTGAAAATGTTAATGGATTGAACTGATAAAGGACACTCAAAAGAGGGCATATTCCAGACCACACACCAGATGAGTGCGGCAAGCCCAGGGGAGACTCCAGGCATAATTTAACCTTTATGTCAGCAAGAATTTGGGGTAACAATTTGTGCCCCTGTCATCTAGAGACAACATCTCAACTCTCATTTGTATCACCTATGGTTCCTTGCACTCCATTAGGTGGTAAACAAAGACTGGTTGACTATAGCTCTATACTGCCTCCTCCCACCACACTCAGTTTTCTATGTTTAAACTATTCCTTCAGCCGTGCTTCATGGCTTGCCTTTTGAAAACTCTCTTTGACAGTTGATGTCAACTTTCATTTAATTACTTGTTTTGTTGACAATTCTCACTCTCTGTTGACTCTTAATTTGATCTTAGCATTCAGTTATTCAGCAAATATTTATTGAAAGCCTACTTGGTGCCAAGAATGTGCCAGGCACTAGAAAAGCTGGCAGTCCCCTTCCAGTGTTGACATGCTAACATGACACCTCAAAAGAATCATTGCACAGAGCAGCCCAACTAAGTTAAATGTTAAGAGAGACCTGAATGCACCCAAATTTGGGCACAGTGTAGAGAGTAGCTGAATAGGAATGCTACCACGGAAAAGCTGGACCAGTTCCCAGCTTATTTTGAGTAAGTGCTTCACAGTGTAGCTCATTATTCATGATTGGAAAACGTTTTTAAAACAAGAGAAATCTACCCAAGCATCATTATAGAAAGATTTTTCCAAGTAAAATAGAAATAACCATACTGGAGTGTTGTTTTTAAATACTTGTCATGCTTTTAAAAGGGTCAATTCAAAGACAACTAAAGCATCACATTCAAAATAATGATAATAATAGAGGCATTGATGCTTGCTGAACGACTTACACTATCCTTTGGGGATGATTTTAATGACAAAGCTAAGTTTGCGTCGGTTTTTTTTTTTTTCCCAGTCACATCAAGAGTTTATTTAGTGAACATTGATCACCGTAGCCAATACATTATGATACTTACTGCAAAGAAGCCGGTGACTTCTGATTACTCTGTTTGCTGTAAACTGACCAGGGAAGAATGATAGTGTAGAGAGAGCCCCCGGGGGAGAACTGGCTATGAGAAGCCCATGCACTATTGCTTATTTTGGTATTCCTAAAGACTGAATCCCATAGAAATGGATTTGTTTAAGGGAGAATTTTCAAATAAGGTGATCAGCCCCAAAGGGAAATCACATGTCCGTGATGTATTAAGATTTGTGCCTACTCAGACTCAGAGATGAGTGTCTTTCCAAGGTCTCTTCCTGGAATTCCCACATCTTAGAATTTGGCAGCCTAATATAGCTTTCAAAAATAAAAAGCTTTTGGGGCTGGCCCCGTGGCCGAGTGGTTGGGTTCGCGCCCTCCGCTGCGGGCGGCCCGGTGTTTCGTTGGTTCGGGTCCTGGGCGCGGACGTGGCGCTGCTCATCGGGCCGCGCTGGGGCGGCGTCCCACATGCCACAACTAGGACCCACAGCGAGGAATGTGCAGCTATGTGCTGGGGGGCTTTGGGGAGAGGGAGGAAAAATAAAATCTTTAAAAAAAAAAAAAAAGCTTTTTTATTTCAGAATAGCTTTCTATATACTGAAAAGTTGTAAAGATAGCGCAGATATTCTTATATACCTCACATGCAGTCTCCCCTATTACTAATATCTAACAGTAGGCTGGTTCTTTTGTCACACTTAATGAGCCAATATTGATAAATTATTACTAACTAAAGTCCATGCTTTATTCAAATTTCCTTAGTTTTTGCCTAAAGTCCTTTTTACGTACAAAGATCTCATCCAGGATGCCACATTACACTTTTGTTGTCTTGTTCCTTTAGGTTCTTCTTGGCTGTGACAATTTCTCAGATTTTTTTTGGTTTTGATGACCTTACTAGTTTTGAGAATGCTGGTCAGGTATTTTGCGAAGTGACCTTCCTGAGATTTGTCTGATGGTTTTCTCTCGATTAGATGGAGTTTCAGGATTTTGGAGAGGAAGACCACAGAGGTAAAGTGTCATTTTCTTCACATATCAAGGCTGCCTACTATCAGCGTGACTTCTCATTGTTGATGTTGGCCTTGATCACCTGGCTGAGGTCGTGTTTCAGATTTCTCTACTGTGAAGTTACTAGCCCCTTTTCCATGCTATGCTCTTTGAAAGGAAGTCACTATGTGCAGTCCACTTTTAAGGAGTAGGGAGTTAACTATAAAAATTGTTTGGAATTCTTCTACATGGGAGATTTGTTTATTCTCTCCTATTGATCTATTCAATCATTTATTTATATCAGTATGGACTCGTGGATATTTATTTTATGTTTTGGGTTATAATTCAATACTACATTATTTATTTTCTTGTTCAAATTGTTTCAGCTTTGGCCATTGGGAGCTCTTTCAATTGTCTCCTGTTTCCCTTTCCATGCTCCCATAATTGTGGAGTATTTTTGTTTGTTTGTTTGTTTGTTTTTTGAGCACTTCCTCCCTTTCTGGCACTACAAGATGCTCCAGGCTCATCTTTTATATTTCTTGACCCAGTCCTAGAGTCAGCTATTTTCCAAGGAGCCCTTCTAATGTAGGTTTTGTTTGTTTCTTTGTTGTAGTTTCTGAAGTATTTTGATAGCCACTGTGGTAGGCACTGGACACAAATTGTCTCTCTTAATCCTCATATCGACACCATTAGGGAGCCTTTGACTTCATTTCATAAATATAGAAACTGAGGCTCAAAGAACGTAAATAATTTACCCAAGGCCACACAGTAAGTTAAAAGCAAATTCTAGCCCAAATCTGTGTGACTCCAAAGCTCACACTTTGAACCCTTACACCCCAGGCCAGCCTCCTTTGTTCTCGAAGTTAACATTAGATGGAAACTATGCTATTGTGAACCACTCTGCCTTTTGTGAGATGAAAAGACAAAAGCCAGCCAAACCTTCCTCTGGGAAGACCCCTCAGGATTCCAACCACGCTGATCCCTTCCTTTTCTGAACTTCATTCCCACTGAGAGTTGAAAAACTTCCCTGAACGTGGAAGTTGTTTATGAGCTGTCTTGTGGTTTTCCCTCTTTATCTGCATTCCCAAATCAGATTATTAGCTCCTCAGAGGGCAAGGAAAATATACTGCCCTGTAGGATTATCAAGATAAGTAAACTTCTGGAGGCCACATCACTTCAGAACAGACTGTGCTGCTACAGCTGCCATCGAAGGCAAATGTTAAAATCTGTGCCTTTCGTACCAGGAGAGCAGAGAGCTGGATTGAAGTGATATCACATTGTTGTTATGGTTATTTTTCACTGACTCAGTCTCCCGCTGGGCAAGGAGCTTCTCAAATGTAAAAGTCATATCTCTCCCATTCTCCAGGGCCCAGGACAGGATATAATATGTTCTAGGCACTCAATCAGTGTATATAAAATGCTTAAGGGAAGCTCTCGGGCCGTGGGCCAGAGACTACCTATTCTTGACTTGTGCACAACTTTAACCTCTTATGAAGGCAGTACTATGAAGTGGCTCTAGAGGTAGACAAACTGATAGCAGTGAAAAACGAGAGGTCTCTGATTCATTTAAAAACCCCACTGAAAAGAGAGTAAATGGAGAACAAAATTGAAAAGGAGTAAACTTACATGGTCATAGACAAACGGAAAGAAAATCACGGAAAGTGGGTAGATGAGAACTAGATGTCCCTATAGGATTGAAAGCCACTGTATGGAGTGAATGACCAGGGGCACTTATCCATGAGGCATTAGGTGTAGTGCCTACAGCCCACAGAAGTCATAATGCTCCCTGGAGTGGGGCCAAAAAAGAGGACTGGCTCAAAAATCTGCATAAAGACCAACTGGACTCTACATCTAGCCCCACATCCCATCCCCAGTTGACCCAGTTAGGCAAGTGCCTCTTCCCAGTCTAGCAGAGGATAGGAGAATTGTTTTCTAGAAGGTTCAACCAAAGGACCTCTGGGCTTTGGATTTTAGACACAGATGAAGTTAGGAATGAGGCACCAAAAACAGGTTTAATTGAAAGTCTGTCTCTGAACAGCAAAATGCCCAGCCCTCTTCTCCTCTGACACTCAGGACTCTCACATCTAAAGTTACACCACCACCTTCCTGGCAGGAGTTAGAGAATTCCTCTTTGATGAAACTAGCCCAGAGGTACTGACTGCCCACAGATATTGACATTTGGAGGTTCTCCAGTGAATTAGCCAAATCCCCACTACTGTACCCTATAGAGCTTCCAACCAGCTTTTTTATTACCATCTCAGAGAGGACAGGGCATCAATCAAACAAGGAGAGGATGGTATAAAAAGGAAAGTTCAAAGAATAAGAAAAAGCTCTTGAAAATTAAAAGTATGATAATACAAGTTAAAAAATCAGCATGAAGGTTGGAACTTAAATTTGAGGATATTTGCCGGAAAATAGAACCTAAAGAAAAAGGATTGAACATTAGGAGGAAAAAAAATAAAGCACTTTTTTTTTAATGGAGCATTTATTGACTCTAGGAGAAGGAAAAAGATGTACAAGAAAGAAAAAGGACATGTTAGTTAAAGAACATTACTTGGCTCAGCTGTGGACAACATACACATAATCATAATAATGTAGATTCTGAATATGGATTTAACCAAAGTGGTGTGGAAGAGTAGGTATTATTGCAGAAAGTCAATGGCTAGGAGCTGAAGATGATAAATCAAGAGTAGCATAGAAGCAGATTTTGGGCCACAGGGAGGGAAATACCTGAAGAAGCATCCTAGCAAGTTGAAAGCTCTTATGGGGGTGAGAGGTATGAACCCCTGGTCTTTGATATAAGCTTTGTAGTATTTGACATTTATATGGACTGTTTTGATATAAGAATAAATAATACATTTTTAAAAATCAGATATGATAGTTTTTAAATATCAGCATGATGGAGCATTTACTGTTCAAATAGCCACACGCATACAGCAGCCCCTGGAGGATGTTGTGGAACAAATAATGTTCATTTCAGTGGTCTTGAGTCATCAAGAAAAGGTCTGATTTGGGCCGTCCCAGTGGCGCAGCAGTTAAGTGCTCATGTTCCGCTTCATCGGCCTGGGGTTCACCTGTTTGGATCCTGGGTGCAAACCTGCATACACACTGCTTGGCAAGGCGTCCCACACTGTGGCAGGCGTCCCACATATAAAGTAGAGGAAGATGGGCACGGATGTTAGCTCAGGGCCAGTCTTCCTCAGCAAACAGAGGAGGATTGGCGGCAGATGTTAGCTCAGGGCTAATCTTCCTAAAAAAAAAAAGAAACAAAGAAAGAAAAGGTCTGATTCTGTTCTGCTTTAGAGAAACACATGTGATGGGGATTCTTCTCTGTCAAAATTCTGCAGACTTTTGTTATTTGGGGAGAATTCTGATGTGGACCTGTTCTTCTCACCCAATGTGGGAGAAATGATGCATTGCCTCCCTCCCTCATCTACCACACAGCCTCACCCTGTGTCCAGAAGAATTGTGGGCTGGTTGGCCACAGACTGACCTGATCTGGTCCAGAACTCTGATCTTCATCATTAGCCGCAGTTCTGCCAGTCTTCTTTCTGCCAGACAGAGCTGAGCCTCCTAGTGGTTCCCTGCAAGCCCTTTGTCCTCGGATGGTTGCCTTGAGGTCAGTTTCTGAAAGTCATTGGCCCCAGAGCAAGATCTCCTGTGGCAGAAATTAACCTCCCAGACCCAGAGACTGCGGTGGTGAGTGGGAGGGAGGTAGGGGGAAGAGAAGAAGCTGAGAGGGCAGAATTGAGCTTCTCAGACATGAAAGAGAGTGTTTCCCCTACTTCTTCTAATACCACGGAGACCCCAGGGATGCTTTGCTTGGCTGGTATTTCCTGATTTAGTCTCAGTAAGCAGAGCCAGAGAGCTAAATGAAATCACATTGACCCAGCTGCCGTGGGAGGCACTTCAGTGCTTGTTAGCTGGTTCGTGCTTTTTTCCTGGTAATCTTTCTGTTATCAGGTATTTGGGAGGATTACAGCAATGTGTCCCAGGCTAGATCGAGGCTCTTTGTTTAAACCCTGATGTAGCAAAGACTCAATTTCCCAGGATGTTAGCCTATTAGAACAATTAATGCTAAATTATACTATTTTGACATGATAATAAAAAAGAGTGGGTGGCTTTATTATATCTCTTGCTATAAAACTTGATCCAAGCTGTTGGAGATTTTTTTCCATGATAGAATTATTTGAATATTATTAAGAGTAGGCAGGTGACATATGAAGATACTAGGATTTGAAAGATGATGGGGAGCCAGCCACATATAGGGAGATCCTTTGAAATATGGAAACAGAGAATGTTGGAAATGGAACAAAATCCTGACTCAAAGCACAGGTGGGTCGTGAGGACTCGGTAACGCAGACGAAGGGCTTCCTCGCTTCTCTCCCTCTCCCTCCCCCGCCCTTACCCTAACAGCTGTGGAGGACTTACTGTGTGCCTGGCACTGGGCCGTGTGTATTAATTACACGTAGAATCTAATAATGTCAATAATAGGTGTATTTTAATAATATGGTAATAACTAATATTTGTACCATCCTGCGTATAAAGAAACTGAAGCTTGGAACAGTTATGTAATTTTCCTAAAGTCACCCCACTAGCAAGTGGTACAGTGGGGTTTAGAAACCAGGGTTTCTACTGCATATGTGGCACATAGTGAGGGCTCAGTTATGTCAGCCGTGAGTTTGCTGATGGTGTCCGTGTTGATGGTGCAGAATGCAAAGAATGAACCACAGAACAGTTAAATGATTTGCTCAAGGTCACACACTGGTCAGTGGCAGTGAGCTTATCCAGTTCCCTGATTCAGGTCCTCCTTCTCTCTCCCACGTTTCTGAAAACACAAAGAAAAATGTCAGCACACCAACTTCTAGAAACAAATAACCTCCTGTCTAGGTTCCAGGTTCTGAATCCTCACATTACTTGAATAGTTTTAAGTTTTAAGTAGAACTGTTAAGCACTGCCAGAAACAATGCCCAAGAAACTATTTTAGGCTAATATTTGTTTCCTAGTGGCCAAAAAAACCCAAAAAAAGACCTACAGCAATATTAGATTCAGTGTATTTCATCCTCCCTGACCCAGTTGAAAAAAAAAGACCAAGTTTTTTCATCAGGTAAAATTTTAACTTTAAACCATTGTGTGGGATTACAGGGAGGCAGTGGGTGCACTGATGTGGCAGAAGTCATCATCTCTCCCCCTGACACTAGGACAGCAGCTCTCATCCAAGGTGAACTGGGTATTTAGGGCCTGAGTGGGTCATGGGTCTGAGTCCATCCATTTTAGCAGTTCACCTTGGGGGGGAGAGACCATGACTCTAGACCATCAATCTATGGTAAAATGCCTTGGTGGTGGCCCCATTCTCCCCTCTCCTCTGCTTGTGAAAACTACCTCAGGCCTTGGTGTTGGCTGCCTGTCAGCACAGGCCTGCCACTCTGCCATATGCAGGTACTAGGCTGGGCTCGCTGATCTGGTCCCATGCCCTGCCAGTTTTAGAAGGAAAAAGACATTAGATGAGCAGCCCCAAACCGTCCTACCTCCATGATCTCCTCTTCCATTCCAACTTGGCACAATCATATCTATAGTCTTTTCAAGGCTCAGCTCAAGCATTAGCATCTCCTCTGCTTCCCACTCCACAGCCTCAAACTATGAACAGTCTGACCCTTCAGGAAAGTTCTCCACACACTTCGTTTGCAGCTCCATAATCACCCTTCCTGTTCCCTGCCTGGTATTATACGTGGGCCATCTCATTGTCCCCATGTCAACATAAGACTTGCCTATCTTCAGTTTCCTCATAACTCGTAGGACAATGATTTTTCTGTATTTGGGACCCTGCGTAGTGGTGTTATTACATTTTCAGGCAGGTATATGTCGTGTGGTAACAAAGGTTTGGAAAGACGAGAATGACTACCCACATTCTTTTTTCTAATAACAACTATCTGATTACTGACATGTTCTGTCAGAGATTCATCCTTTAGTTTATGGCTTTAGTTTCCTCCACGAAAGGGAGAATATCTTAGCCATGTGTTGGCACACTGTGGCCTGTGGGCTAAATCTGGCCCTCTGCCTATTCTCATGTGACCAGTGAAGTAAGGATAGTTTTTATATTTTTAAATGATTGAGGAAAAAAAGGAAGCATAATATTTCATGACACAGTAAGTTTATATTAAATTTTAAGTTTAAAATTATATGAAATTCAAATATCATTGTCATGAATAAAGTTTTACTGGAATACAGCCATACTCATTTGTCCCTGTACTGTCTATGGCTGTTTTTGCACCAAAATAGCAGATTTGAGTAGTTACCACAAAGACGATACATCACACAAAGCCTAAAATATTTACTATGAGGCTTTTTACAGAAAAAATGTGCCAAACACTGTTCTGAGTCATTCTCAATGTGAAAATTGTGAAAAAAGGAGTGGGGTGTCCTTTTTGCTGAAGGGGGAGGAGAATGAAGGCACAGAGTGCCTAGAGGAAAAGAAATCTGGAGACAAGAAAAAAGAGGAGTCAAAGGCCTACTTGGAGATGCCAGGTCTCCTGGGTCTGTACACGTGTGTGGCAAACATCTCTGCCTGGAGAAGATGTCAATCTTCCCAAGGAACACCTGGATCTCACAGCTGGTGGACTTGCCCAGGGGCAGAAAGTTTGTGTAAACTTAATGCTCTCCCTTAGGGACTCCGAAGGGTTCCTTTGGAGAAACCATAAACTAGACAGGGTAGGATTAGGAGATTATCAGTCATTCCTGATGATTCCAAGTACCAAGATTAACTAACATCTGCAGTAAGATCTAAAGGGCTCTATGTCCCACTTATCTCTGATTCAATAATATTTCTGTGTGTGAAATCCATTTTGCTTGTGTCTGTTTATGTGTCTCTTCGGGAGAAATCCATTTTGGATGAATGCCAATTAATTATCACATATGTGGGGATCATTAAACATTTGGAGTTTTCAAATAAAGACACATCAATTAGATCTTGGTTTAAACCAGTTCAGCCCCTTGGAGAGTTGGAATTACAGGTTTTTTGTTTAGAAATCTGCCACTTTCAAGCATTTCTCTTATTTTCTTATTACAGGGGAATGCCCTTTACTTCAAATCTGCCAGAAATGTTACAGTGAACATTCTCAATGACCAGACTAAAGTTCTAACTCAGCTGATAACAGGTAAGGAAAGATAGAACTTAGCAGCACCTGGTCCACACTAAACACTCAGAAAATGTAGATTCGAAGGTTGAATGAAACACCACGTGCAGTAAAGACAAGCCTGTCTGCTAACACATTGTACAGTGGGAGGAGGGGAATGTAGCGTGTGTTCCCTGATTCTACTGAAGGGTAGAGTTGCATCAGGTACACACGTTTAACTTATGCAAATCCGATAATCCTTGTTCAGGGGAGGAAATAAACTATTTTTCATGTAACATGGCTCCTAAACACAAGCCAGCTGCTTCATCTGGTGTTTCCCATGGAAAAGCTCTCTGCTCCAGTGTTGGAGGAAATGCTGGCTGTGTTGGATTATTGGAGAGATAGCAGAGTATACACAAAACCAGGCATGCCGGACTTTATGGGTGCTAAAAGGGATTTTTAATGGGTGTTTGAATCCATGCCATAGTTGCCGTATGTGCTAACTTTGAACCTAGCTCAACTGCAAGAGGCAGATGTAGCCCCACTGAATACGTGTGTGTGGTTCCTTTCAATCTAGCAGATCTGCTCCTCACAACTGTGGAAAGCACCCACTGGGTTTCATGCTGCCTATTCCTGAAATTTAAACAAGGATTGGTTATTCACAATAATGATTATAATGATGAGCACGAGCATCATGGCTGTGATAAAGTGTTGAGTGGTCTGATTAATGCCCCCTCTGTAGGTTATGAGCAGCAATAAACAGGAGCTGTAAGGTACCCCCACAGTAGAAGGGAAGAGGAGTGTGTGTCTGAATGGCTGGCACTGTTACACTTCCAGACAGAAGATGCCATTTGTGTGGCTTCAGGGATGAGAGAGGAGTGTACAGATGGACATTTTGAGAAGCCAGTTGCCCAAATGCCCTGAAATGTTCCTGTGACTAAAACATCTGGAGCCCCACTAATAAACACACCTCTGGGAAACAAGTGACTTTGGACCCAGAGTCTCGCTGGAGAAAAAGAATCGTCCCCGGCCACTGCCTCCACCCCGCAGGAGTGCTGCATACGAGTGCCTGGAGACCACAGCCAAGGGGTGGCTTGGACCTTGTATCAGTGGAGGGACTCAGGGGTGGAAGGAACCGCAGCACGGCAGAGCCCGTAATCCATAAACATGTTGTTCCAGCATGCGGCTGGATTGTCGGCCTTGCTTATGTAACATCTGGCCCACAGTAACAATGCTAAATAATTAAATAAACAGCTTCAGTAAGCAATGATTTAAGCGGCATGTGTGAAAATTGCCTCCAGGAGGGAAATAAATCCAACCTCCAGCTCCCAGATTCCTGCGTTTAAAAGGAACTTATTTAGCCTGCTGCTCATTTGCCATTTATTTGCAGTGGGAGATTTGGTTTACTTGAGAGATTTTGTTTTGATAAAGCTGGTGCTGCCCAAATGACTATTGTTCAACAAAAGAGTCAGTCAGTCAATCTCTCTCTCCCCCTCCTTCTCTCTCTTCTCCTCTGCCCCATCCCCACCTCCTCCTTTCCTTTTGCTTCTCTCTTCCAACTCCCCCTGTCTCTCCCCTTGACTGCTCTCCTTTCTCTCCCTCTTTTCGTCTCCCTTTGTCTCCCTCTCCCTTCCCTCTCTCCTTCCTTTCTCTCTCTCCTTCCCTCTCTCCCTATCCCTACCTTCTTGCTCTCTGCCCCTTCTTCTTTCTTCCTTCTCCTTCCCCTCCCTCCCCATTCTCTCTCTCCTTTCCCTTTTCCATTCTCTCCTCTCTCTCACCTCCCTCATCCCTATGTCTGTCTCCCCGCCCAAGTTAGGTCTCTTGGGAGCTGACACACCAAGCCCTAACTCTTTAGGTAAGGCACAAGATAACTAATATTAAAATGAGATGGGCAAGAAGCCATCTCAACACCAGCCAGCAGGAGTCTTTCAAGAAGATTTCTACATGGAGATTGAAACAGCAATCAAAAACCTCCCAAACAATAAAAGTCCAGGACCAGATGGCTTCCCTGGTGAATTCTACCAAACATTCAAAGAAGACTTTAATACCTACCTTCCTCAAACTCTTCCAAAAAATTGAAAAGGAGGATAGGCTTCCTAACTCATTCTACGACGTCAACATTATCCTGATACCAAAACCAGACAAGGACAACAGAAAAAAAGAAAATTACAAGCCAATATCACTGATGAACATCGAGGCAAAAATCCTCAACAAAATACAACAATACATTAAAAAGATCATACATCATGATCAAGTGGGTTTCATTCCAGGGGTGCAGGGATGGTTCAACATCTGCAAATCTATCAATGAGATACAGCACATTAACATAATGAAGAATAGAAATCACATGATCATCTCAATAGATGAAGAGAAAACATTTGACAAGATACAGCATCCATTTATGATAAAAACTCTAAATAAAATGGGTATAGAAGGAAAATACCTCAACGTAATAAAGGCTGTATATGACAAACCCACAGCAAATATCATTCTCAATGGAGAAAAGCTGAAAGCTACCCCTTTAAGAACAGGAACTAGATAAGGATGCCCACTGTCAGCACTCTTATTTAACATAGTATTGGAAGTCCTAGCCAGAAGAATCAGGCAAGAAAAAGAAATAAAAGGGATCCACATTGGAAAAGAAGAAGTGAAACTGTCACTCTTTGCAGACAAAATGATTTTATATCTAGAAAACCCTAAAGAATTCACTGAAAAACTTTTAGAAACAATAGAGGAATACAGTCAAGTCACGGGATACAAAATCAATGTACAAAAATCGGTTGTGTTTCTATACACTAACAACAAAGTAGCAGAAAAAGAAATTAAGAATACAATCCCATTTACAATTGCAAGAAAAAGAATAAAATACCTAGCAATAAACTTAACCAAAGAGGTGAAATACCTGTACACCAAAAACTATAAAGCATTGTTGAAAGAAACTGAAGAAGACACAAAGAAATGGAAAGATATTCCATGCTCTTGGATTGGAAGAATTAACATCGTTAAAATGTCCATACTTCCCAAAGCAATCTACAGATTCAACACAATCCCTGTCAAAGGTCCAAGAACATTTTTCACAGAAATAGAACAAAGAATCCTAAAATTTATATGGAACAACAAAAGACCCCAAATAGCCAAAGGAATTCCTGAGAAAAAGAACAAAGCTGGAGGTATCTCACTCCCTGATTTCAAAATATACTACAAAGCCATAGTAACCAAACCAGCATAGTACTGGCACAAAAACAGACACACACATCAATGGAACAGAATCAAGATCCCAGAAATAAACCTACACATTTATGGACAGCTAATATTCGACAAGGGAGCCAAGAGCATACAATGGAGAAAGGAGAGTCTCTTCAATAAATGATGTTGGGAAAACTGGACAGCCACATGCAAAAGAATGAAAGTAGACCATTCCTTTACACCATGTGCAAAAATCAACTCAAAATCGATTAAAGACTTGGATGTAAGACCCAAAACCATGAAACTCCTAGAGGAAAACATAGGCAGTACGCTCTTTGACATCAGTCCTAGCAGCATATTTTCAAGTACCCTATCTGACCAGGCAAGGCAAACAAAAGGAAAAATGAACAAATGGGACTACATCAAACTGAAAACTTCTGCACAGAAAAGGAAACCATCAACAAAACGAAAAAACAACCTAACAATTGGGAGAAGATATTTGCAAACCATATATCAGATAAGGGATTAATATCCAAAATATACAAAGAACCCGTACAGCTCAACAACAAGAAAACCAACAACCCAATTAAAAAATGGGCAAAAGATCTAAACAGAGATTTCTCCAAAGAAGATATACGGATGGCCAACAGGCACATGAAATGATGCTCAACGTCATTAGCTCTCAGGGAAATGCAAATCAAAACTACAATGAGGTATCACCTCACTCCGGTCAGAATGGCTATAATTAACAAGACAGGAAACAACAAATGTTGGAGATGATGTGGAGAGATGGGAACCCTTGTACACTGCTGGTGGGAGTGCAAACTGGTGCAGCCACTACGGAAAGCAGTATGGAGTTGCGTCAGAAAATTAAGAATAGATCTACCATATGATCCAGCTATCCCACTGCTGGGTATTTATCCAAAGAACTTGATAACACAAAGGCATAAAAATGCCTGCACCCCTATGTTCACTGCAGCATTATACACAATAGCCAAGACTTGGAAGCAACCTAGGTGCCCATCAGGGGATGAATAGATAAAGAAGATGTGGTATATATACACAATAGAATACTACTCAACCATAAGAAATGATGAAATCTGGCCTTGTGTGACAACATGGATGGATCTTGAGGGTATTGTGCTGAGTGAAATAAGTCAGAGGGAGAAAGTCCAATACCATATGATCTCTCTCATAAGTAGAAGATAAAAACAACGACAAACAAACACATAGCAACGGAGAATGGATTGATGGTTACCATGGTGGAAGGGGGTTAGGGCAAAAGGTGTGATTAGGCTCACATGTGAGGGGATGGACTATAATTAGTTTTTGGGTGGTGAACATGATGTAATCTACACAGAATTCAGACTATATTACGATGTGCATCCGAAAGCTATATAATGTTATAATCCAATGTTATTGCAATTAAAAATAAAATAAATAGATAAATAAATAAAAAGAGGATTTCTACAGAGGAGAGTAGATTGTTCAAAATATAATTGTAAGCACATATACACATGGACACTCACCCCTAAAGTTTCCCTTGAGGGTTCTCCTTTTACATTTACACACATGGGGGAAAGCATAGAGCAGTTCCAGAAGACAATATCTTATAAAGCCTGTTACACTTGATGGTGTACTTACCGGAGAGCAATGACCCCTGCTGTCCAAGTGGCCAGGTTTGCTAAGGCAATTCTGAGGACTCAAGATTCTCCTGCTTATCTAAAGAATGTCTCAAAAGCCCAGAAGATGTTCCAATATTAGCCATTCAGTTAATCTTTTCGCAGGAAACAATGCTTTAAATGGTATTTAAGTTCCCAGGCTAGGCTGCAATCACACTGGATCATCCTGCTGCTGATTTAGTATCGTCTCGGTGGTGGGTCCGAACGGGAAACCCTCTGACCTGCAAGGAGGAAGTTGTCGCGTAGTCTTCCACAGCATCTTGCCAGTGTGGGGAAGAGTCCCAGGATCCAGGGAGTTGGGGAAATAAATTAGGCTGGATGGCCCCCAGGCTTTCCAGCTCCCAGAATGGTGGCAGTGGCATGACTAGGAGAATACTGGTGCATCCTGGTGGATTCCAGTCTTTCTCTCTGTTGAGGCAATTAATTAAGAGGTACTTCACACGTATACTGCTGCACGCACAGGGGGATTATCTGAAGATTAGTTTCGGGTTAAGAATAATGATTTTCTTCCATCCCAGGGAGGAACAATGGGTTCACCAGGAGACCTCCTGAGCAGTCTCCAGCTGCATTTGCATTTCTCTCTAGAATCACGTTTTTAAGATTTCACACGTCCAAGGAGGTTTGGCAGCCCCAGGTGAAATCGACAAAAGGACAAGTCATCTGCACCATTGAGCCGGCCATCCCTCCTTGGGTTTTTGGCTAAAACTCCCAATTACTGAGCTTTATACACTCAAATGGTTCTAGGCCTTGGTAAATCCCATTGTTTTCTGAGAAGCCCTGAAAAGCAAGATAATTGTGTTTTGTGTTCCCTGATTGCTGCGGTCTCTTCAGTATACTCTCCTGTCTGTCTCACACACCACTCGTAAGTTCAGAGTAAACTCAGTTTATACACGGGCAGGTGTCCTTGACTGACTCCTCAAGGTCATATCTCCTGTAATTGCCCAGATCCTTAGAGGCAAAGTCCAAGCATTTGTATCCCCAGTCATACTGCCAGTTTATCATCTGACAGGATCCAGAGTGGGCAAGCTATGCTCCCCTATGCGTATCATAAGGTCATTCATTCGTTCATTCATTAGCACTTCTTTACCTCCAGATCCCCAGTATCTCCCCTAAAAAATGCTAACAAGCCCAGAGCATTGACAAGTATTACAGAATTTACTGAAGGTTTTGGTGTGTCCAAGAAGACAGCTGCCTCTTAGGTCTTGCAGAACAAGCTAATACAAATCCCTCATTGTACCTCTCTGTTCTTTCAAGATCTCTCTCTGGTCCTTGTCTCCAGCTTTTTACTTCCCCTCATCCTCCAAAAGCCCTCTCATAGCTTCTCCTTGTTTGTTGGCTCCAGCCCCCTTCTCCTTTCTAGACAAATAAACACCCTTTTTCTTCTATGGGACAGATCTAAGATCTCAGTTCCAGACCCAGATCTGCCATTAGCTCACTTGGTGACCTTGAAAGAGCCCTTGACCTTGCTGCCACTGTTGTTCTCACCTGTAGCCTGAAGACAGTCAAATAAGATAATGTCCAGTCCCGTGCTGTTTGGAAATTCTGTACCTTGTCTGCTGTTTGAATACCCTGCTCGTTAAGGAGCATTTCCAATGTCCTTCTTTTCATCAGAGGGCTGATATGGATGTCTAGGCAAAGGATCAGATCTACCAAATTGACATGATTATGTGAATGGGGCAAGTGTACTAAGAGGTACTCATCATGAATTCTTTTCAATGTGTTGTGACCATTGCATTAGAAAAATGGTGGTGGTCATGATCACAAGAATGATGATAATCACAAGAGCAGTCCCCTATATTTCACAGAGCTTGGCCACCTACAAATTTCTTTCTACAAACACAGTTTAGTTTGATCCTTTTAACTTTCCTATGAGTTAAATAGAATAAATGGTGATAGTACAATTTTATAGGTGCAGAAAATGAGGTTCAGAAAGATCAAATGATTTGCCCAAAGTCACATTACCAGAAAATGAGAGAGTTGAGACATAATTTTTGTCTTCTGATTCTTAGTCTGATAGGCTTAACATAAAGGAAAGCAACCCGAGATGTCCGGGGGCTGGCCTGGCACTATCAGCGGAGCCTCAGGGTTCTCCTGTTTGAACATAAGTAATTTCACAGAACATCAACACCAGACAAGGCCAGTTGGTGGCCATGAAAGATCAAGACAAAACAAAAAACAAAGACAACTCTGATCATGTGTGAACACAGACAAAAATGGAAACATTTATCTAAAGCACAAAAATGACCAAACATGCCTCTATCCTGGATAATATGAGTGACTGCTGTTTCTTTATCCATTAGAGTTTTAGCTTTGTTCTGGTCTTCCCTTCTTCTGGATAAGATTTATTAGGATATCAGTCATAAAATTACTCCCACTTATTAACAGCCTCTAATCCAGAGCAAAGCCGCGTTTCCATAAAGCCTGCCCAAAATAACCTAACACAAGGTCAAATCATGTAAGTCTTCTCTTCTTACTGAGATGCCCCATGGTGTGCGTTCTCCCTCACTGCAATGATTAATAAACCCAACTTGTTCAACTACACGTGTGTTCCCAGTGGTATTTACCTGGAAGGTATTGAAGGCCCTTTGATTACTACACAGTCTTGAAAAATAACTAGAAAAAAACAAAAACTCTGTATCAGAATCTCCTAGGCAGTTTTGGGAAAAATGAAAGATTTCTGGTTTCTATCCTCAAAAATTTTTCTATGTGAATTTCCAGATCAAAAGGTAGATTCCTTTTGATCTGAGCTAGGGTCAGTGAGGTTGATTACGCCCTAAGGTTGTTCTGGTGCATTTATGCAGACCATCTTTTGGGAACCATCTGAACTGTAGGTGTTCAGGTGGCTCCAGCTCAGATAGACTAAAATGTCTTTTTTTCCTTTTTTTTTTTTTTTTTTAGGAATTGTAACACATTAACCTGTTTTACTTTTGCTATAGTAGCTGAAACTCTGTGTGATTTTCTGGTTTGTTTATCAATAACTGTTTAAATTCATATCTGTCTCCATCAGAAGATGCCACCACTATCGCCCCACCTTCAAGAACAGCATCTGCTGTCGTATGCTAAGCCCTCTGAAGTTTATTTTATTTTTTATTTGATTTTATTTTTGCTGAGGAAGATTCACCCTGAGCTAACATCTATTGCCAATATTTCTCTTTTTCTGCTTGAGGAAGATTAGCCCTAAGCTAACATCTGGCCAGTCTTCCTCTATTTTGTATGTGGGTCGCTGCCACAGAATGGCTGACGAGTGGTATAGGTCCATGCCTGGGATCCGAACCTGTGAAACCAGGCCACTGAAGTGGAGCACACCGAACTTAACTACTATGCCATGGGGCTGGCCCCTGAAATTTATTTTTTATTGAATGAAATTCTAGCGTAAAAGATCCGAAAACTTACTAGGCAATTAATTACAGTATATTATAGCCTTTTCTGCCAGGAAATGATCTATATACTGAGGAAATAGACTTGTCTGATATCAAATGCAGCCAGTCGATCAAGGCTACAGAGTGAGACATTTCAGCTGAATTTAAAGGCACCCTTTCCAACGGTTAGGGCTGGCCAAAGATATGCTGGTTGCTCCAAGAGAAGGTGAGCTTTCCGTGCCTTGATATGTCCAGTCAAAATTTGTAGATATTTGACAGTAGTTTGGTAGTTAGCTGAGGGAAATCTCATTCAAGCATTAGTATGGAGGAAGGACATGATGGCCTTTAAAATCATTGCCCAGAAGCATATGATTAAAAGGAATTGACAAGACATGGCTGAAGTCACGAGACTGGTTTTCAGGGTTGACTTATGAAAAACAATCCACTTACATTAAAGTCTAATATAATCTTGTCAGATGTATATGTTCTATGAAAAGCTCTGCCGGCCCCCTGGCTGAGTGGTTGAGTTCTCGCACTCCATTCCAGCAGCCAAGGGTTTCATCGGTTCGAATCCTGGGCACGGACATGGCACCCTTCATCAGGCCATGCTGAGGCGTCATCCCACATGCCACAACTAGAAGGACCCACAACTAAAAATACACAACTATGTACAGGGGTGCTTTGGGGAGAAAAAGGAAAAATAAAATCTTTAAAAAAAAAAGACACAAAAAGCTCTTTGTAACTGAATGCATGAGGTTAATGTATTCTCTCTCTCCATTCTAGGTCCAAAAGCCATAGAAGCTTATGGCAAAAAGTTTGAAGTAAAGACAGTTTCTGGAAAGTTGCTCTTCTCTGCAGATAACAATGAAGTGGTAGTAGGAGCTGAGAGATTAAGAGTTTTAGGTAAGGAATCTTTAATCGTTTAATTGGTTTGATGCTACTGTGTACATTTTAGAGAAAAAATTAAACTGTGTCGAAGAGTGCTTTAGGTGAATTACCTGTATTCTCTTAAATCAAGGCAGATGAAGCCCTCACCCCCTACCTTGAAGCTTGGTCCCCTGGTAAAAACTTCTCATGAGTCTTTGTGTCACATCTGCCAACACTGAGCATCAGGCGGGGATGTGGGCTCATGCCAAGAAGTATAATAAAGCATCCTATCTTCACAGACTGGCAGTCTTGCTGGAAGCAGTCAAGACTTGTGTATATGATACAGAGGTTCCTAATTCCTGGTTGTGAATTAAGAATCATCTAGGGAACTTCTGAAAAGTTTAGGTTCATGAATCCAACCATGACTTACTGAATTAGAAGCTCTGGTGGGAGGGCCTTATGATTTGTTTGTAAAACCATTTACAGGAATAGCTGTGGTTCTACAGTTGGGATCACTGAATTTGAGCGCATAGCAAATTAGTCTTCTGTGGCTGTACACTGAAACCATTTAACACGGTGGTTTAAGGCCTGGGGCTGGAGCTGATCTGGCTCTTAATCCCTGCTCTGATGCCTACTAGCTGTGTCACTTTGGGCAAGTTACCAACATCCCTGAGCCACTTTTCTTTTCTGCTCAGTCAGGCTAAGAACATCCACCATCTCAAGTTGTTCCTAGGGTTAAATGAGATCATGTTATATGCACTTGTCATAGTGCTTAGCACAAAATAGTGCTCAGTCAGTGGTAACCACTGGTGCTGCTCTTGCTCAGACCACTGCTCCAATCAATACTAGTACGACTTCTCCTTCTCTTGCTCCCTAAGAGTCACTGAAACATGGTAGTTAAAAGCTCAGACTCCAGAATTAACCCACTAAGATTTTAACCCTATCTCTATCTTTCACTAGCTATGTGACCTTAAGCAAGTTATCTAACCTCTCTGTGCCTATGTCTGTTCATCTATAGAATGGAGGTAATATAAGTATTGACATTCCAAGATTGTCAGAAGGATTGAACAAAATAATCTATGTAAAGTGGTTAGTAGGTTGACTAAAAAATAGAAAGTGTTCACTAAGTGCTAGCTGTTATCTTAAATTATTGTTATTTTTACTTGAAATCATTATTTATTCTTTGCATCATTAATTGCACTCTGCATCTTCTTTCTTCTCCATTACTGCTGTCCTCCTCCTGGTTGTCACCTCCACCGTCAGTCAGTCAGTTTGTCTGAACTGTCTAGCTGTCTCTTTCTCTGTCGTGTAATACACGATCATATCTAACTTCCTTACTGGATGACTCCTAGGTCTCCATCCCCCGCCCTAGAGTCTTGCCTGAGTTCTAGATCTTCTTCATCTAGATATTCCACCAGCCTCTAGAACTTGGTGGACGTTGAGTGCCTGGCATAGTCAAACACACACATACACACACACACACACATTTCGTCACCCTCGCCTTCTCTCCCACCCTGACTTCCCTATCACTCTCACTAGCCCCATTATGCTCCTTTCTATCAGTTTCAAAGCTTCAGATTCATCGTGACCAGCATCAGGCTCAGCAGAGTCAGAAGATGGAAGTGACCATGCTGAGGGGGCTCGAAGGAAGTGAGAATACAGGATGCAGGGGCGGCGAGCCAGGGGCAATCTAAACTCTGGTCAGGCGCTCACTTATGGCATGATCTAGAACAATTCCCTTTGTCTATCAGGACGTTGCTTTTTTCTGTTTGTAAAATGAGAATTGTCTAGAGCAGAAATTTTTTGAATTCAGCAACAGAAACTTTTAAAAATAGAATTTTACACCAAACCCCAATAAGTAGAATATATAAAAGACCAAGACTGCTCTGGGTTATGGGTGAGGCTTTGGAGGAGAGAGTTCAGAGATTGGAGTCTTAGCTGTATAGTTTCATTCTTTCCTCCTCTATGTCCTTTGGAGACCTCCTAGAACTTATTTTTAAAACCCCTTATGTGGATAGTCTTTAAGAAAAAAAAAGTCTAATGACCACTTGCTATGGTCCAGGTACCATGCTTTATATGCATTATTGCATTTACACCTCACCAACACCTTATGAGGTAGGCACCAGTTTTATCATCCCCATTTTGCAGATGACAGAACTGAGCCCTAGGAAGTGTTGAGCCATAGTAAAGGGTAAAAGCCGGGATTCCCAGCCAGGTTTTTTCAATGCAGACTGCTTCACTTTAAAGCACTGTACTTTGCTGCCTCCTCAAATTTGTCCCATTTTCAGATGAGTAAACAGAGGCTTGAAAAGATGATGAAACTTGCCAAGATCAAGTGCCTGTACGTGGTCAGACTGATGTTGAAATGCTTGCCTGTGGCTCTACCCTCAATGCACAGAGCTGCATGTAAATATGTTAATTCCAAGAACTTTGCCAACTCTCACAATTAATATTTTTCTCTATTATTTGTAGAAATTCTACTTTCCACCTTAGTTCTAGTTTGGAGAGGGAAAAAAAAACCCACAAAAACTTCAGGTTATCCCTTGTTCAAGAGTACTTGCTATACCAGCTCTAAAATAATTGCCCAGGGGAAAAAGTGGTGGTATCTCCTGCCAAGATCGTTTTGTACAAATGGTGTCTGGCACTTCCATTAGTTCTGTGGCGCTTTGTGAGTCACCTCACTGCTTTAAAATCTGACTTTGCAAAGGTACAGAATAATTTTAGATGTCCCAACACTTTGATTTAATCTTAGTGTACAAAACTCTCTGATGGTATCTTTTAAGAACTTGCCCCCACCTCACCCCACCATTACCGAGACTGAGGGCAGGAAGATTCTTGCAGTTTTTGATCACTTGAAGGCAGGTGGATATTTTTGTTGTTATTGTTGCTTGTGCTTGTGATATTTCACATAGAGAATGATTTAGGATAAAACCTGTCTCTCTCCATCATTAGGAACATTTGCTTTTTTATGTAAAAATCTAGAAAGGAAGCATAATAAATACCACTATTGCTACTAATGCTAAAAAGATTAGAAAATGACCACCCACAAATCTCGCATCAACCTACTCAGTGAAATCAGCCTAGTGTGTTGTAGAAATGAGCTTCCTGTCAGCTGGGCTTCAGCCATATGGTGTGGAACAGGAAGTTTAGGCAGTTTCATTTTCAGCTTAATGAGAAGTTTGTCTTTTTGAGCTGTGCAAGCTCTTGGCAGGTTTGAATCTGGGAGCATATTTCATAGTGGAGTCTAACATATCTGGGTTTGAATCCTTGCTCATTTAGGTTCTGAGTGACCCTATCCAAGTCTATTTTTCTCTCTAAGCTTTAGTTTCCACATATACAAAACAGAAAGAGAGGAACAAAACAAGAATGGAAGTAAGAATAAGTGAATATAAAGAAACATACGCAAATAAATCAGTTATTTTAACTGATAGTTGAGAAGGAATAAGCAGTAGAAAATAATAAGGAATACGTTTAAGAAGATAATGCCAGGCCTGGCCCCGTGGCCAAGTGGTTAAGTTCGTGCGCTCCACTTCGGTGGCCCAGGGTTTCGCCGGTTCCGATCCTGGGTGCGGACATGGCACCACTCATCAGGCCATGATGAGATGGGGTCCCACATAGCACAACCAGAGGCATCACAACTAGAGCATACAACTATGTACTGGGGGGCTTTTGGGAGAAGGAGAAAAGAAAACAATGAAGAAGATTGGCTACAGTTGTTAGCTCACGTGCCAATCTTTAGGAAAAAAAAGAAGATAATGCCTCTTGAATGTTGTAGCTTAACTCCATTGTTTAAATTCTCCTCTGAATAACCACACCCACCTATTCAGTTTTCAGGACAGTGACTACCTTGAGCACAAAGGACCCTGAATAGTATGGCAAAGGGACTAGAAGCTCTAAAGAATGGTTCAACTATCAGGAAACTTTTCTCCAGGAGAAGATATGGGGGCATCAATGTAGGTGGACTGTAGTTGCTGATCTATCACATATGCACATCTTTCCCGGGGAAAAGAGAGCAGGCAAGAGCCACGTGGATGAAAGGCTGAGAGCACAGGTTTTATACTTGTCACTGGCCTGTAATCCTGGTTTCTGTCATTCATCAGCCAGGGCCTTTGGATATGTCACCCTTCTAGACTTCCTTCTACTCTGTGACATAGTGTACTAATGCCTGACTTTCACAGTGGTGGGGAGAACTGGATGATCCAATGTATGCAGAGTGAATAGCACAGTGCATGGCACACAGCACTCAGTACATGCCAACTGTTGTGTTGGTGATGGTTTCTGTTGGTCCACTGGAAACCCAGCAAGTCTTAAAATTTTATGCAGCCCTTGTGTGTTCGTGAAAGAAGTTACTCAGAAATTGGCTAGGACTTATAAGAGTATTCATATATGAGATAAGTTTGGACTAGTGGATTTCCTGTATACAGCTAGGGCCAGAATAGAAAACACCTTTACAAGCTGGGAAGGACTACGGTGCCCATTTCACCTGGGTGCATGTAAGGCTGGTCTTACTAACATGTGTGTTCTCAAGTTAGACTTAGGTAATAGAGAGATCGAAGGCCTGGGTTGAATTCCCAAAATTGTAGGGTCTCTCCCTTCACTTACTAAGACAGTGGTTTTGCAAGTGTGGCTTTTGGATGAGAAGCATCAGCTGTGATCTTTTTGTTGTCATGGAAACTCTCAAGCTGCACCCCAGACCTAGTAAATCAGAAACTCAGCTGAGGGTGGGACCCAGCACAAGGTGTTTAAATCAGCCCTCCATGGAGATTCTGATGCTCACTCAAGTTTGGAAGCCACTGACCTAGGACGATCACAACTAAATCATTTTGCCACAACTTTGCTGGTAGCTTTCAGTTGAATTCAGGCTCAGCTTTCACCACTTTCCTCCAGAAAAGCTACAATATACATATAGTTAATGTACGTTTAGGGCTTACTCTGTGCAAGATGCTGAACGAATCACTTACCTGAATAAATGCATTTGATCCTCACAACAACCTTACGAAGAGGACACTGGCTTGTCACTTTCATATAGACAGGAGCAAACTGAGGCACAGAGTGATGAAAACTTGTGCAAAATTACACAAGAGAAACTAATGGAGTCAGGATCTGAATCCAGGCATCTTACCCACTACACTCTGTCGTAGTAATCTTCAGCTTCCCCCGAACTCCATAGCGTGTTGGCATCGTCATGAGAATGAAAGAGAACTGAGCAAGTTTTCCAGCTATTCCTCTCCGATTTGGCTTCTAGAGACCTTGCTATTCCCACAGCTCTCCTGCATCTCTGATTGGTCCTCTGCTTCTTTCACTAACTCTTCTTTCACCTAATAAATGACGTGTATTCACACTTGGCATCGCAGGTGGACTCCCCCAAGGTTCAGGCCTTGTTTTTCTCCTTTCACATTTCTAGGGGAGATCCCACACTTACACACAGTTTCAACGTTTGCTCTTATCAGGTGACCCTCCAATCTCTATTTGCCTTGAACTGTCTTCTTAATTCTAGTTCCACATTCCCAACAGCCTGGACTTTTCCACGTGGACGTCTTTCCATCACTTCCACTTTATCCCTGCAGCTGAACTTATGCCTCCTACCAAATCCCCTGCCCCTCCAGAACCCACTTCCCGAATTCTCCATATGGGGCCGCCATTCCCCTAGTTTTCAAGGCCTTGCTTTCATTCAGGGACCAGACCCGGTCTTTCTTCTTATGACCAGGAATGTCTTTGCCAACCTTGGGTTTTTCACATTACAAAGGTATCTATTTAGGTCTGACACAAGAGAATTTAGCTTTGTAATCAGGCCCATCCATTTAATTACCAAAAAGTTATAAAATTACTGTGCAAGATGAGGCATGATATAGTTTAGCTTTAATTACAGAACCAAGTTATTAAATATCGGATGGGAATGGTCTTTAAAAAGTAGCAAGAAAACAGGCAACAAACATCTAAGAGGCATCTTCATGGAAACACCAGGGAAAACATAATTTTGATTTTTGTTAATGACCAGTTTCATTGAACAATGAATTGGACATTACAGCATTTATAAACAAAGCATAATTATGAAGCGTTATTCTAATTCTTAATTAGGTCTATTTATACTCTTGATTAGTTTTTTAAATATGTCCTCTAGATGCCACTTGATGCTAATTATCCGAGTTACATTATTATCAATTGAAAAACATTTTTAATTAAATCTAAAGCCATTTAAATTAGCATAAGATTTATAGAAATTTAAACGTGGTCTGATGCTTTTTCTTTTTTAGGATGACATCAGATGATATATTTAGGCTTTTGAATTAGGTTTTGATGAAACTCTCTACTGCAACCTAGCAATTGATAAGTACGATGGAAAGAGTGGGGTGTTCTTAGTAGTGTTCATTCATTAAATATGTTGTGTGTATCATATATATACACTTACCTATATGTATATGATATCTCCGTATCACTATAATGGTGTCATGGAGATACAGAGATGAATGTCACTGTTCCTGCTCTCTCAGGGGGCTGTCTGTCTAATCAGGGAGATGACACACACATACAGAAATCTGAGAGCCCAAGCAGGAAAAAAGCTGCTTAGAAGGGATAGAAACAAAGTAACTATAGAATTATGGAATCCATCTGTGGTGGGGTGGTATCCACAAGAGAGATTAGAAAGCTTCTTAAATGAAGGGAGCATTTGAACTAGGTCTTGAGTATGGATCAGGGGGAAAAAACAGGGAGAGCACTTGCTTTGTAAATGGAATATCACATGTTTATCAGACAGGACTCAGTCGGTTGTAAATGATGTAAATCAAACTCAAAGCCAGAGGTGGGGAAAGATACTGCCTCGAGTGATGGAAGAATTCAGTGGTAGCCAGCTTCAGACTAAGTGTAGTGGCTCAAACGTGACAAAAATTCAGTCTCTTTCTTTCCCTTGCCATCTCTCAGCTCTATTTTCTCATCTTGTATTCTATCTTCTACTCTGCTGGTGAGCAGAAAGAGTCCTTACTTTCCTAATATAAACCCAATGAAGTCCAAGGTTTTATTCTGACTCGACTGACTTGGGCCATATGCCCATCCCTGAACGAGCCATTTTGACCAGGATGATGGAATATGCTGGTTGGCAAGGCCTGAGTCAGAGCCCCACTGCTAGAGCTAAGGTTGGAAATGATTGAGAGTGAGATCGTGGGGTCACTTCTCAAAGAAAAGCAAAGAAAAATAGCAAATATTCATTAAAATAATCAAAGGTATGATCATGGAAAATCGTGACTGCTGTACATGAGAGAGTGGAACCCAGGATTGTGAAAGATATTAATGAAAGATACTCTGTTAAGTTTTCTCCCTTGCTTGCTGAGCTCCAGATCCACTAGCCTCCTTGCTTCACCACCAAGCATGTTTTCACTTCTCAGCACTTGTACTTACTCTTCCCTCTGCTTAGAATCCTCTTTTCTAGTCTATGCATAAAGGACCTCTTCCTTTATGGTTCAAATATCACTTCATCACAGAAGTCTTCCTTGACCATCTGATAAAAAGAGCATGTTCCTGCTGTCAATGTCTATGCTAAGAGTTGGCAAATATGGGCTGTGGGCCAAATCAGGCTGAAATCACTGCCTGGTTTTGCAAATAATGTGTTATTGGAACACAGCCGTGCTCATTTGTATTGTCTGTTGTTCCTTTCACACTATAACATCAAAGTTCAGTAGTTGACACAGATCATATGGCCCACAAAGCCTAAAATATTTATCATTTGGCACTTTACAGAAAAAGTTTGTTGATTCCAGGTCTGTACCTTTACACTGCTTTATTCCTCTTCAGAGTAGTCATCACAACATGACAGAGTGTGTGTATATATCTTTATTCTCATCCTATCCTCCTCATCAGTATGTAAGCTTCATGACAGCAGGAATTTTGTTCTTCAGGTCTAGAATAGTGCCTAGTACATAGTAAGTGCTCAGTTATTTGTTGCATGAGAGTATTGAAAGATTTTTGAATGTTGGAATGTTGTATAACCAATCTGATAGTATAGAGAGAAGGAAGGAGGGAGAACTTACACCTTGGTTAAGAGAATATTTTAACACCTTTGTTGAGGATTTATAAGGGCCTGAACTAGGATAGAAAGAGAAGAGAGAATGAATGGGAAAGATCATCTTGAAGTAGAACTGATGAAACTTGGCAACTGGATGTGGAGGGTCAGGAGACGGAAGTCGGGGAGGCTCTGGCGTCATGCACCTTGTCAGTCAAGCAATTGTGGTGTCATTAGCAGAAATGTATAAGAACAACAGTAGATTTGGGGTCAGAGATGAATAGTTCAGCTTTAGATGCTCTGAGTCTTCCTGCCCAAGGACCTCTCTAAGGAAGAGGGCATGGGTCTGGTGGGAAACACCAGCAAAAAAGCCCACAAGAGATGCCCCACTGAGCAGAGGAGTCAGAAAGTCACCCACATGGGCTGAACAGATGGACTCCAGAGAGGAGATGGCCCAAGAGGGTGTCCTGGAGCGAGAACTTAGAGAATTTCATCAACTAGAGTGCAACCACACAGCTCCCAGCCCCCAGCCCATTTCTTTCTCTCAAGGAGACTCCAGGGCTGGTTTCTGGGGCCTGAAACTTGCAACTGTCCTCCTTCTGCTCTCTGTTATCATTAGCAGAGATAATGTACTGGGGATTCAACTATTTAAAAAGAATTGGCAGTTGTAAAGTTCTTCTCTGGCACCTCATTCCAAAGTTTATTATTTACAGAAATACAGGAATAATGTATTAGATCATAAAGATACATTTCCCATAAATAATGTAGCGAGAAAGCCAAATATAAAACAGTCTCAGATGAACAACCTCAACCTTAATAAACCAGAGATACTTAATGAGAAAAAGCACAGTTCAACAAAAGAGAAATAATAATGGGGTTTCATCTGAAATGCTACTGGGAGTACAGCTTCCATAATTCTCCGAAAAATAAAAAAGAGCTAGTCCAAAAGCCTGGGTGAGTCTGCCACCTAGTTCCATGCACTCATCCACCCATGTGCTCAGGCATCATAAGCTGCCGCAGTTCAGCTTTTTCCCCCCAAGCTTAGGGGTTGACTCCTGATGCAGGAAGAAAAGGCATCTGCTGGGCCCCACACACTTTTCCCCTTGGCAAGAGCGGGAAGTGATTTACTATCAGCATGACGGATTCATCGTTCTGTGTAAACGTGGCCAGCTTGTCCTAGCAGCATTGCCTCAGCAGACCTCCCCAGTTGCTCAGCCATTGTCTCCCTCAGTTGCGCAAGGTTGGGTGGAGGGGGAGAAAAGGCAGTTGGGGACATTTGTCAGCTTTCTAGTTCGATTAAAGAGTTGATGAGGTTCACTATTTGGCTGCTTTGAAGAGAACCGATTCCGGCACTTAACGAAGGAGGGATGTGTTTTGCTTTTTTGTTTGTGGAACTGACACAGCTTTAATTTCTCTATCAAGCTACAGCTAATGTGCTTTCAGGCATCTGTTGGTTTATTTTTATCATTAAAGTTTTCTTCTTGCCAGTTAATACCAAGAACAGACTATTTTCAAATGAGAAGATGAACTTCTACCAGACCATCTTCAATGTCAAGGGCCTTTCCACACAGTCCGGCTGTACTGTCTCCTTCTTACTAATTACCTTTGCTGTTGCAGAATGTTCTTATGTAACCAAAGTCACCTGAGCAGAATTTTTTTTTCTTTCTTCCCGGCAGAGGCCAAGGGGAATGTTGGTATTCCACAGCGATGCTAGGAATTTAATGAGATGACAGTGTGAATAAGAAACTCTCAGTGTGCAGAAAAGGGAAGGAAATTAACTTTATTCTCCTTTATTGGAGGGACTTGAATTTAATTCTGCTTATTTGAGTGGGAGAAAAGAGGGCTAAAAATACTTTCTTTAACTCGTTATGCTTTCCCTCCCATCTTACCCTGTGCAAGGGTGAATTCAAACAAAAGAAATAGGGAGAGAGAGAGGAGAAGATATCCAGAACTCTCCGGGCATGGGTTAGAAGTGAATGCCCAAGTTTCTTCCCTTGGGGACAATAGTGTAGGATAGCAGGATGGTTAAATGGGTGTGGAGTTTGGAGACAGAGTGCCTGGCTTCCACTCTTGGCTCTAGTGGGACAGCGTTGGGCAAGTTTCTAAATCACTGAAAGCCCCAGGTTGCTCACCTTACAATGAGGGTAATGAGTAGCTACATAATATAGTATGTAAAGTACTTGGCACAGTGATAAGTGGCCAAAATATTGATGCCTATGACTATTGTTCCTTCTACAAATTCCTACTGAGCACCATTTCTGCAACTATCCCCAAAGTTCAATGCAGGATGTAAGGACACAGCATAAAAGTCCCTTGATCTCAAAGAGATTATAGCCTAGTAGAAGTGTCAAAGCACATACCTAGTGAAATAGTAAACAGCAGTGAAAATGTTTCTTAAAAAGTTAAATAAAAAAATAGAAGATAGCACTTGGCTGCAGTTTGTGCCGAGAGGACTTGGCAGTGTGTGCTGGAAACAGGCGTTGAAGATCAGGTCTACAGAGGTGGCCCAGAGAAATTTCCTGGAGGAAAAACTGAGGGAAAGTGTAAGGGGTGGGGGTAGAGGTTGTCTTAGCAGATGCAGTGGAGTGAGCACCAGCCTCCTAGACCGCAAGATCAGCAGAACCATGAGCACAGCTCTGTGTGACAGAGGAAGTGGGATGAGCTGCCATTGTTTTTTCAGCAAATAGGCACATGTGGATGTATCTTTCAGAAAAGATTGTCATTATCAGCATAGAGTAAAAAGGAATTGCTTGCTTTCCTGAATGCCTGATTTAGGGAGACATCTCCAGTTTCTGCTAGAGTCTCCTAGGGGTTTTCCCCTCCTGGCAGTGTGCCGTGCAGGATGTGGCTGAAGTGTAAATGGGAACATTTGACATGATTTTGATGCTGTAAGCCAGAGAAAAGTCAAGTATGGTTAGACCCTTAGAAGTAATTTATGATGCAAGAACTTTCATGGGTCAAAAAAGAAAGGAATTAACATCAACAGGAAGGTTCTTGGCATTATTTAAGCCATAATATAGGCAGTTCTCACTTAAAAAGGAATTCAATACATTCAACAAATATTAATTGACCGCTTATTCTGGCCAACTGCTTCACTGACCAAAGGGACCCCTGGGCACCTGCCTATTTGGAATCCACAGCCAAGCAAGAAAGACAGATATTTTCAACATTTATGTGAGAAGAATGTGTCTTATCCTCAGGGAAATACAAGATGTCATGGAAACAAAATTAGGAGGTTTTAACCTAATTTTGCAAGTAAGGGAAACTTCCTGAAGGAAATGGCGATTAAGTTGAGACTAGAAGGATAAACAGGAGTAACTCAAGGAAAAGGGAGTTGGAAGGGCTGTGTGTGCAACAGCATGTACGAAGTCCTGGGGAAGCAAGACATTTTGGAAAAGTTTTACACAGCCAGAGAGTAGAGGTCAAGAAGCAGAGGGCCCAGACATGAAAAGGGACCAGCCGTAATTACAATGGTTAACATTTATTAAATGCTCACTCTATACTGGGTACTGTTCGAATCTCTTTATGTGTGTTAACGCACTTCTCACGACAGCCCTCTGAGATAAGTTTTATTATTATGCTCATTTTACATATGAGCAAATTGACAAATAGAGACACAAGTTCCCCCAAGATTATGTAGCAAGTTAAATGGCAGAAGTGAGAAGAAAACCCAGATAAGCAGACTCTAGAGCCTGTATTTTGTTTGTTTTTTATGACACCTTTATTGAGATATAATTCACATATACAATTCACCCATTTAAAGTGTGCAATTCAGTATTTTACCATAAAAAGCCTATGCTTTTAACATATATCACGTACATAGCTACAAATATGCATACACATTTCTATAGTCTATGTTTCATATGTGTGTGTGGTATATGTATTGTTACATACATCATATGACATATATATGTATATGTTATGCTTATATACATTATATGTTGTATAAATATGTAGATAAATATTATCTATACATGGATCATCATAGAGATATGTGTATATGAATCTCTTATAAAACCGTAATACTATAGTCGGCACTGTGTATCATATTAAGGTGTTTAGATTTAAGGGTAATGAGGAGACACCAAAGGGCTTCAAACTGGGGAGTGACAAGATCTGGTTGTGATTTACAGGATCCTGGGAGGAGGATCAGCCAGCAAGGGGTTGCACAAATCCACTAATTATGGGACTGAATGTATCCATGAGGTCTATGCTTCGTGGTTTAATTCAAAAAGACGTTCCCAAAAGAAACTTACGCAGCCTGCCCTACAAGACTGGTAGTGCTCTCAGAGCTCATGTTGCTCTTTTTCACTCTCAGCCCAAAGGAAACAGGCTGAGCATATGAGGAAGGTCAGGATTATCCCATCTGGAAAGAGCACAAACATGGCCGTGAGTTCTGAACACAGTGTGTTGTTCTTGATGGGAGCTGGTCAGAGGTCAAAGCACATTTAAAGTACTTGTAGGCTTGTGGAAGAGATTGCATTTAACCAAACAAAGGAAAGAGCTGATTTGAAATCAATATGCAGGGTGCCTATGAGCTATGGAGGAAGGTAATGTGCTTTTCTTCTTTGGTTGTTAAATGCATCTCGGCTGCCAAGGAAAATGACTTTCCCTCTTGGCTTCCTATCTGTCTAGCTGACTGGTTGTTGGGGAGTGTTCAGGCTCTAGGGCTTCAGCTGTATGTTTAATGAGGGCATCCTTGCAAGAGAGCCTGAACAAGTTCCTCTGGTCTGATTCTTCCTCCCAGGACTCTGAAAATGTTTCTCCTTAGCAAATTCTGATCAAAGATTTCTGGTGGAGTAAGGAAAGGTGCCAGGCCTTGGATTTACAAGGTGTGGTCTCTTCCTGTCTTTGGGAACATAAGCTGGAGTATGAGATATAAGAAATGTACCAGAGAAACTCATACAAGGGTGTGCACTCTAACAATGGCCCACAGCGCTGGGGCCACATAAATTCCAAGGAGAGGCCCTAACTGAGAAGTGGAGATTTGAGTTAGTCCTTGAAGAATTTCAATGGGCGAAGTTAAGGGAAGCAGACAAAGCTGTTCCTGTTGGAAGGAGATAACATTGAAAACCACACTTCCTCTTGTGGTACAGCCTGGGGGCTGAACTTTGCTTTAGAAACTTAGTTCTGTCACTGGAACAGTCAAAGGATAAAAAATGAATTATGGGATAGGAGTTGAATTGGCTGGGTTTGTTTTTATTTTTATCCCCAAAGAAGGTTAGCCCTGAGCTAACATCTGTGCCCATCTTTCTCTATTTTATATGTGGGACTCTTGCCACAGCATGGCTTGATAAGCGGACTGTAGTTTCACGCCCAGGATCTGAACCAGTGAACCCCAGGCCACCAAAGCAGAGCGTGCAAACTTAACTGCTACACCACGGGGCCAGTCCTGAATTGACTGGTTTTTAACATGACTCCTTTCCTCTTTCTCTCTCCAGCTTCTTCCTGCCCTCCTTTCCTTCTTTCCTTCCATGATTCTCAAACAGAACAATTCTACAAGGGTGAGAAGCCAGTTTGGGAGAGTGTCTGTGCTACCACACATCACAAGTGAGCTAATGAACTCCTAGAGGACTGAACATATAATTACCCTCGGCACGATAGCATTTAGTTAGATTGGAATACTTGCACACATTTTTTGCTGTCATCTTATTCGATTCTCAAGACCACCCTTAAAGGTACTCAGGGTGGGGAAAAAAGCGAAAGAAATCTCCAAATCTCCATCTTCAAGATTAAGAGACTGAAGCCTGTGGAGGTAGAACAGCTCACCCAAGGGTACACAGCCAGTGTGTGTTTCTGCCCTCATGTCCCACCTTGATACAGATGAGATCAGTCACCTACACCTCTTACTAGTAGTTATTAGGCCGCTGCTGTGAGTATGGCCCTCCCCCAAGCACCACTGGGATGATGCAGAAAGTTGTAAGAGATTGACTGTAATCTCCGGATGTTTGCCTGATATTTATGTTAGGTGGGCATTCTGAAGCAGGGCTCTTCTCCTTTTTTGTGCCATGAACCCCCTCTCAGAATTATATTTTCAATCCATTATACAAAATGCCCAAGATTACCAAAGAAAACCAATGACTTACAGTTATCAACACACAAAACAATTTTGTGGGGCCAGCCCTATGCCATAGTGATTAAGTTCAGCACACTCCACTTTGGCAGCCCAGATTTGCAGGTTCAGCTCCCTGCACAGACCTATGCCACTCATCAGCCTGCTGTGGCAGCGACCCACATACAAAGCAGAGGAAGATTGGCACAGATGTTAGCTCAGGGCTAATGTTTCTCAAGCAAAACAAAAAGAGGAAGATTTGCAACAGATGTTAGCTCAGGGCAAGTCTTGCTCAGCAAAAAAAAACAAACGAACACAATTTTGAGATAGAATATTACGTCTGACTTTCTTACAAACATCTGAAAAGATCTAGCTGTAGCTGAGTGTAAACGATGTGTTTGAGATAAGTGCAAAACTTTACCCTTATCTGAAATAATCTGTGATTTCTATTGCTTACAGAGTCCCAGAGTGATAATTACTACAGACCATTTTCTACATTTTAATCGCAGGAAATGCTAGATTTCAGCTAAAGATTAGTGAAAATAAAGATGTAAAATCTGCCCCTTCAAAGTTCATAAACCCATTGAATTCTATCTCTGAATCCCTGGTGTCTGTGAGGTGTCCTGTCCTAACGTGAGTGCTTAGTGAGCACTTATTATGTATAATCTCTGTGTTAAGCTGGGGATTCAGCTAGAATATAACAATAAGACATGATTCCAAACCCTGAGGTATGTCTATATCATTCCGTGTTTAACATCATGGACCAGATGAAAGGGCCTCCTGTTTCACGTGGAGCTCTATCATCAAATTCTAAGGATGAGGTTAGCCTGGAGCTGGTAGGGGAGGATGTTACAACATGCTAGGATCAGACATGATTCTCAACTGGGGCAATTTTGCCCCCCAGAGGGTACTTGGCAACATCTAGAGATATCTTTGATTGTCACAACTTCAAAGTTGTGTGTGTGTGTGTGTGGTGGGGGAGGTGTTGCTACTGACATCTAATGGGTAGAGGGCACGGATGTTGCTCAATATCCCACAATGCAGAAGACAGTCCCCACAGCAAAGAATTATCTGGCCCCAAATGTTAATAATACCAAGTTTGAAAAGCCCTGGACCAGAGAGGAGGGGTACAGAACACTGAGTGAAGCCCCGCTGTGAGGAAACTCATGTGCTTCTGGTTCTGTGCCCTCCGTCCCCTCAGAAGCTTGTGTTTGCTTCTTTCCAATTTCTCGGGGTTGTAGGTTACATTCTTTCCCCCTCCATAGTGCCAGATGTCAGGCCGTGCACACAGCAGGTGCAAAATTAATGTTAGATGCTGGTCGGGCGTGACTCTGCTGTCTCTCTAGCCTTAGGCTTGGCCTTAAAGTAGTGGCAGAAGCAAGGAACTCAAGGCAGGAGCTCTGCAGGAGATGGCTCTTTGGAGTGGGAAAAACAGAAGTGACACAAGTAGAGGTGTGAATCTCTGCCTCCCATTCAGAGCAGTGTGATGGCTTATTTTTGTCTGTGAAGTAAGCAGTGTAGCAGCCTAGTCTGTCCTATAGGGTAGACTGTCCTATAGGGTAGATATCTCTTACCTTGTTTATAGCATCTTGCAGTTGAAATAAACCTTAAAAGGCATTTATGACATTACTAGAATTTGTTAAGCACCTAATATGTATTTTAAAGGGTATAAGGACTGCCTTATACCATTTAAATTATCGCATCACTTGTTTTTGATGCTTCCCCCACACCCCTTTCCATTGAGAACCAGTGTTGTTTCCTCAGTTACAAGAACCTACTTTTACTGGGGCAAAGGATGGGCTGCACCTGTCACCCCAGGCATTTAAAATGGCAAAGGTTGAGTGTTAAGTCTTACAAGCACACCTTGTAGACTACTACAGTAACAAAGGAGTGATCTCATAGTTGAATCTCTTTCTTTAAAATTCAGAGATGTGCCAAAATCGGTGGCATTTTCTTTTCTTCTTTTAAGGCTGATTTGGCCCAATCCTGAAATGATTCCTCAAGTCGTGATCAATTGCCTGATGTGAGGATGATTTTTGTGAGGTCCCTGAGTCTCTGAAAGTCCCTTGCTCTAATGGATTAGGAGGAATGTCAGCTTCATCCATTTAGTGAGGCTTCTCTTTGAGCTGTTTCCATTTGTCATGAAAATCTGGAAGGAGTTTAGGCATTGCCTGAGTAAGAAGATTCAGAAAAATGAGACTAGGCTTATTGATTTGTTAGTGTCTGGTGTCCCTAAAAGTGAACCTTGGGGTGGAACTTTTAGAGAGCTATAAAAACCTATAAAAACAGAGTTAACACGCCTAGATGGAAGTCTTGCCTTAAATCATAAATTAATCTATACTTAGCTTCCTAATCTGCTGTTAAGAGGGCCTACTTAATCAAGGGGCGATTTTTAAGAATTAAAAGGGAGTCTTTACTTAATCCAGGGAGATTCCCTGAGTAGCACCATTTGTCACTAGCGTTTGTATTTTGCTGTGCAGGTTCAAAAGCTCATTCACCTCTCCTTTGGCCTTCATGATAAACCTGAGCCATAGATTGAGCAGTGGATTATGCCCACTGTACAGATGCAGAAACTAAGCCCAGAACAGTTAAAAGGCTTAGAATCACCCAGTAAGTTTGGTGGGAAATTCAAGATAAGAGCCCCAATGTTGGAACATATTAACAATACCTGTGCTACAATGTGTAATAGAAAAAAACTGAAGAATGAGTTTAAAAATCCAAGTTCTAGTATCCACGCTACTAAAAATTAAAGCTATATCACTGCTTGGTACAATATAGAATCAAAATTTTCAATATGGAAAGACTACATCCCATCACTTATCAAGATAAAGTGGCAAAAGCCAAGAGTGGCTTGGTTTGGTTATCAAAATGTAGAGTATGAAATACCTTGGAATTTTAAGATGTAAATGGGTATCTCTTGGGAATGTCTTTAGCCAACTCCAGTAACCCATTGGTAACTTCTTATTTAGAGAATATATTTCTCAATGTACAGGAGTTCCAATATTTATCTTCCACTATTGATCAGAACTTGGACTAGGGTTTGTTTTTAAAATAAGAGAATAAGTGATAGTAAAGAAATAATTGGGATCAGACATCCTTTGAGAGCTTAAAACTGATTCACGTTGAGGAGAAGGCGTCACAATGACAGTTTTTGTCTTCTCCCTCTGCCATTCTTATCACTAAGCCACAGAAAAGAAATAACCAGAATATTTTAAAGTCATTTACTCCATAAGGGAGCTGCATGCAGGCGCCATGTTTGACTCAAGTGGGACGAAGAGGAAGGAGATAGGTGTCCTTACGAATGGACCACATGACAGGCTTTGAGTGGGAGCCTCAGAACACACCTTCCTATCTCAGTCAAATTGAGGTATCAAGTCCTGGTGCCCCCACCTACTTGAGGTGGGGTCGTAAGCAACCTCACTGAGCCTTTTGTGCACAATGTGGGGGTCGGCACTTCTTTCCCAGACAAATAAGACCAGCCATGTAAAGCTTACCACAGTTCCTCAGATACACTAAGTTCTCAATAAATTAACTAGTTTTTATCATTTTAAAAATTAATTACCTCTCTCAAAACCTCAGTTTCCTCATCTTCAAATGGAGATAATAATAGTGTCTAACTTGTGGGTTGTTGTATGATTGAATGACATAATGTGGTTAAAATGCCTGGATTTTAATGTCAGAGTCAATCATTGTTTTCGTTAGAATCTCGGACACTTCCTAGAAGCCAATAGTTAAATGAATATTTAAAACACTGATGCCAAATAATATTTAAAAGAGAAAAATTCTAACTGCCCGATAATGTATCAACCAGCACAGACTTGAGCAATAAAAGCCAAAGTAATACTGATAAAAAAGAATTCTAGCAAAGAAACACAAGAATGGTGTTCTCTGCCCAGTGAGTCACATAATGGGAAAAAATTGGGCCAAGCATGAGATCATAAGGGAGCCAAGGATTGCTGAAAACGTTTGGGGCATAACAAGGAGACAATAAATAGCAAGAGAGCCGTAGGATCACAGAAGAGTGAGTTCATGCCTTGGAAGAGTATATTCACAAGGTTATCCAGCCGCCTGTAGAGGGCAATAGAAAGAACTCCCCCAGGAAAATGGTAACATTAAAATCATAATGTATTTTTCTACATTTAGGGCATATCATCAGATATAAACAAGCAGATTGGCCCAAACAGGCAAACCATCACCTTTTATTTCTTCAATTCCAAGGGAGATAAGGTAGAACAGCTAAGAGCATGCAAAGATGTAATTATCCAGGCCAGGGCTCTTTGTTCTGTAAAAAGCCAGATAGTAAATATTTTAGGTTTGTGGACCACAGGATCTCTGTCATAGCTACTCACCTCTGCCACTGTAGTGGGAAAGCAGCCACAGACAATACATAATCAAATCTGTATGGCCGTGTTCTAATAAACCTTTATTTATAAAAACAGGTGGTGAGATAACTTTGGCCCTTGGATTGTAATTTGCCAGTCCCTGGTCTAGGCTATGGTTCTGTTACTTTTTCATCATTCAGTCTGTGAAATCTGATACCTGATACAAATTTCAGAGACCGAACATCTTTCCCTAGAAGATAACAGTGTGAAAGCATGGACTTGTTCCACACTGAATCTTCAGCATCTTATGTAGTGCTTGATACACAATAAATGATATATGGATAAAAAATGGATAGGCTGATGGATGGACCAACACATGGATGGACAAATTGACAGCAGTTTGTGTCCATTTCTAAGCAAGAATATCATCATCACAGTTAACATTTGTTACACTCTCACTGTGTGCCAGGCACTGTTCTGAGTGCTTTATCTGTGTTCTCTCATTGAAGCTTCCCAGCAGTCTATGGGGTAGATATCATCACAGCCCATCAGATGTTAGTAGTATGGTGTAGTCCTGGACTTGTTAGATACTCAACTTTAAATGAGTCACTTATCTCATCTCCCTTCATACAGATGTTTATGGGAATTAAAAACTATGTATGAAAATCCCCATAAACTGTAAAGTGAAACTCAAAGATTCAATCATTGTTGCTTTAACACAGCTCTGGTGTGTATGAACAGGCTGAGATGGAAGATAGGAAGCCTTGATCCTAGGTTTGTATTAGCCCAGTTGGCTGTGGACAAATTGGAAAATACTAGGGCAAATTGTGGGGTCTGTAGATATAACTACTGTTGTTCACCACTATATCTCTGATACCTAGGACACTGCCTAACCCACAGCAGGCACTAAATAACTATTGACTGAAGAGAGGAATGAAGGGATAAACAAACTAACAAAGAGAGGAAAAAATAAATGAAAAATCCACCTGCCCCTGTGCAGGAAGGGCAGTACGTCCGAGTGTTAACTTAATAGGTCCTCCCAGAGACAGGGATATAGATCACAATATAAAATAATGGGAAATTCCTGATCTACTTACTACTGCCTTGGAAGCTGAAACATTTTCATAATGGATTAGAAAGGCATTTTTCAGAACAACTTGGTAATTCATCTTTATTTCCTTGTATACACAGTGCATTCCATTTAAAAAGAGATGCTAATGCGTTTATGTCAAAGCACATAGATTTACAGCCTGGAATAAAATATTTTCATAGATAGTATACCTTAATCCTGTTTAGGGAAAGGGAAGAATCAACTGGCATCAGATTAGTATTGATTAACTGTCACTTAGATTGACAAAGCAGCACACAATACACTTAGCAAATACCCGAATCGAACTATAAAGCTCTGCAGATTTGGGTTTCGACACTTGTTTTTTTTTTTTTTTTCCTTTAAAAGATAATCAGTTCAACATCTAAGAACATACTCTTTGGCACTGAATAATTCAGACCTCATAGACACTGCTTTTTTTACTGTGTGACACTGGCACTGTTTATAGGAAAAGAGAAAAAAGCTACAAAAAGCTCACAAAATATGCTTGCTCCTGGATTGTTAAACAGAGAGAGAGAGATGCTAAATGCCCTCAACGGTGTCTTACACCAATTCAGACCGGAAGGACACTTTTGAACATACTCGCTTTCACAACTCTCGTCTGGTAGTGGAAATTGACTGGTTTCTGTTGCCGTGTGGATTTCCATTTCGTAGTGAGCAGGCATTTGAAGTGGAGTCGTATAAGAATAATGATCTCTCTTGAAAGACTTGTTTGTGGGCTCCAGAGAGCAGTTCTCCTTGCTTTGGTGATGTGGAGTGTTAGGGACAGACAGTCATGGCGTAGAACCCTCCACCCCACGAGGAAAATAATGCATTATTCAGTGTGCTTCCCAGCATAAGTAAGAAAGCAAAATTAATCAGACTTAAGAAAACTATTTTTGTAAGAAGAAGAAAGGTGGGAGGATGTTCATGCATATAATTGAAAATTCCAAATATGGCAAACTCCAATGCTTTTAACAACATCTGTTCCCCAGCACAGGTTTCCTTCAGGCGGCTCCTTAGCAGACATTATCTCAGAAGGAGAAAGACAGGAACGCCAGGCAGCCATGGCAATATTGAAAAGAACTGATTGGCCCTGCTTGGGTCACATGCTCTTGGAGCAAACATTCTTTTGGAGAAGCGGAAATTCTGATTGGCCAGCCTAGGTCACATTCCCTTCTCTATGTTGGGAGCGGGGAAGGGAAAGGAACAGGAGATTATTAGCCCCAGTAGGTTTCTCCAAAGCAAATACTTGTTCTAGTAAGGAAAGGAGAGTGAGGGAATGTTAAACAGGCAGGGACATTGTAACTGTTCAACCTTCTTCTCTTGCCTCCTGTGTGAATGTGACATCTTATTTTGAAGTTCTTTCTTTGGACTTTCTTCTTGCGAAGTCTCAAAGATTTGCAATGATAAAGGACACAGTAGAAAATGAAGCTTTATTTTCAGCCTATCTTTTCTCCATCACTATACTCCATAATCCCAGTTGAGTGCCAAGCCAGGGTTTGATGCTTGTTACAAAATGCTGGAGGCAAAAGGAAGTGGGAAGGCAAGACTATTACAGTTGCTGTGGCTTGGGTTCCATGTAGCAAAGTAAGGGAACTGGAAAACCTCCACCTCGTTCACTGCAGAACTGCCTGCTGAGAGGTATTTTCTCTTCAAGGAGGGCAAGCTCCCTTAAGGCTGTTTATCTACATCCAATCAAGTCAAGGATTATGAGATGTGCTACAGGGAAGCTCCTAGAATGCAGATGTTGCCTCAGCCCTCAGGGGCCATGTGACCTCCTTTTCTTCAGCTCTATCACATTTTCTCATCCAGCTGCTACTTCTTGCACACCTTTCAAAATGGCTGCCAGCCCCAAATCTATGTTTGAAAGCTAAAAATATGAGCTGGGGAACTATTTTGTCTGAGTTCTTATCTCAGCTCTATTACTAACTAGCTTTGTAGCAGTGGATAAGATACTGCTTAACCTGCCTAAGCCTCATATTTCTCGTAGGATTGTCATGAAGACGAAAGGAATTATATCTGTAAAAGCACTGTAGCTTCATTCTCAGTAAGTGTTAGTTGTTGTTGTCTGGTATCTCTCACTCACCGACACTGCCCTCTGTGTTGCTTAGTTTCACTTCTCAAGCTGGAATCTGACTGCTCAGGTGAGGACAAGTAGCAATTCAGACAGGACCACCTAGATGACCCTTCAGCAGAGAAGCAGCCATGAATAGGATGTGTACAACCAAACATTGTCACTCCGTGGAGGTCCTTTCCTGGAGAAGGAGGTTTTTAGAGCATGACTCATAATTCCCAAACTCATGATGGAAGAAATAACACGTTCAGAAGGGAGTTAAGAACATGGGCTCTGCAGCTAGATTTGCCTGAGTTCAGATCTTGGTTCCCACACTCACCCTCTGTGAAACCTTTCTGCACTTGAGTTTGTCATCTAAAAAGAGGGAGATAATCATATCACATACCTCATAGGGGTGTGGTGAGAATTAAATGTTACTCCATGTGAAGTGCCTAGAAAAATTCCTGGCAAGTAGTAAGCACTCAGTAGATGTCAGGTATTGATATGACTTTTATTTCCTAAATATGACTCTGAGCTCCCACAACAGTCTGGTAGGAAATTACATCTCCATCATTACTGGGTTGCTCAAGAATTGAGGAAGCATATATGGTGTCAAGAAAATATGGGCAAGCCTGCCAATCCTTGGCCTATTAAGATCACCTCAGATATCCTCATTTTCCCGGCCTATGCAGTCATTCAAAGTATGTTGACTCTCAATTTTCAAGCCAAAGAGAATACCAAGGAATCTTTTCTAAGGCTTACGACCTTGTCCCAAGGGTCCTGACTTCAAGGGACACAACACAGCTGTGCCCCCTGAGAAGTTAGCACTTCCCTAGGGATGATTCTGGTCCTCAAAGGACCTTAGATCACTCAATTTTTCTAAATGAGGGGCCAAATCTGCCTGTCTCCTTGGCTTCCTTCCAAGGCCCTCTTCTCTTTCCCCTCCCCTGGAGGGCAGCCAGCACACTCTCCCCCAGGGTTAGGCCTTGATAAAGGGCACAGTAGCTGTTAATATAGGGCAGTTCTGCTTTTGATCCACTGAAAACGTTCCGTCATGAAACTCAAATGCATTTTCTAAGTGAAAGAAGCCAAACCCAAAACTCTCAACTGAGTGATTCCATTTATATGACATTCTAGAAACGCAACTTGATAAGGCCTGGTGTCACTGGGAGCCAAGAGTTAGGGCTTGAGGGAGGGATCGACAAAAGGATTGCATAAGGGAACTTTTAGAGTGGTAAAATTGTGCTATGTTTGCTTAGGGTGCTTACATCAGGACTCTGTGTATTTGTCAAAACTGATAGAACTGTATGCTACAAAGAGTACAGTTTACTTTATGGAAACAAACAAACAGTAGGGATGTGCAAAGGGCCTGGCTATCTGCTTGAAACTGAAAGGAGACAAAAATATGGTGGGATAAACACAAATTAATATTTTTAAAAATTATCAAGCCACAAAACTAAAGAGGTAGGTTAAGCCTGATAATGTCATGTTAAAAAGTTGGGGTTTCTATTGTAGTAAACAGGAACTCATCAAAAGTTTTAAGGCAGACAAGAAACGTGTCATACCTGGGCTCTGGGAAGTTGCTACATTGACTGCAGTAAACTGGAGAGGCTACGAGAGAGCTATTAGAAAGAGGATCTGTTGGGAGGCTATCCCACTGAGACCCATTAGCTATAGCCTGAACCATTTACTTCCCTGGACAACAAATTGTAAGGCTATCACAACGTAGCATCAGGCCATCACAATGTATCACTACCAGTTCAGACCTCTCCCCTCCAGAAGATTCTTTTTCATTCTGCAGCTTTTCCTGCTTAAGTAAAATTAAATTCAAAACATCTAAGTTCATTTTTAGCTCCTTGTCTAGAAAGGTACAAAGACTCTCATGACATGGTCCTTGACTTTAAGTAGCTTACATTATGGTGAAGGCAAAACACTCAGTGAACCATCTCACAAGATAGAATGAAATGAGTGCTCATCCAAGATATTGGTTGTATAATGTGGAAGCACAAAAGAAAAAGCAATTAGTTATAACTGAGAAAGGACCAGGGCAGGCTTCATTATGAAGGAGGCATTTGAGCTGGACCTTAAAGGATTTGATGCACTGAAAAGGAAGGAACTGTACTTTCTGGCTGAGAATGTCATGAGCAAAGGCAAGAGAATGGGAATTCCCAACCCCACTCAGTGATCAATGAAAAGATACTTCAGTAGAGTATGAAGGTACAGTAAGAGTGGTTTTCAATTTTCGGTCATTTGGCTTGTGGCAAAAAAATTCTAGGTGAAGAATATGACCCTCAAAAAGGGTCAGTTTGCTTCTCTTTCCTTGGTCTTGGGTAGAATGGTATTGAAGCTTAGATGGAGTGAGTAACAATTCTCATGAGGTGACTCAAAAAAATAGTAACTAGGGACTTGTTTTACTCCCAAAAGAAGAAGTCCAGTGGTAGATAGTTGCTGGTGGCTTATAATGTCTGGGTTGACATATCTGAATACTCCTGGCCTTTGCCTCATGGTCAGAAGATAGCTCTTACAGCTGCAGATATTATGTTGTTATTCAGGTAGGAAAAAGAGTAGAACCAGCACATTTGTCCCATCATATTAGGACAGTTAAAGCTTGCCCGATGTCCCTCCCTCGTAGACGTCCACCTACATCTCATTAGACAAAACTGGGTCGTATGGCCACCTCTAGCTTCAAGGGAGTCTGGGAAAGTGATTATTTAGCTAGGCACTTTGCTTGCATGAATAATACTAGTATTTTGTTGGCAGGAGAAAATAGATGTTGATAAATAACATGCTGGCCTTACTAGGGATAAAGTCAATGGATAAGGTAAAAATCATACAATCAAAAATTACCCTTTAAGTCACTTAAGTGTGCTCATTTCGAGGCCTGATTTCATAATAAAATTATGAAATTATTTAAGTTTTTTAATGCTTTGAGATGTTCAGCACTTTCATTAAGATTTCAACTTGCTGATTCTCGCTTTTCAAGTCATCATCATCTTCGTCTCCTGTAAGTGACTTTGTAACTTTCTCCAATTATTTCTTAGACAGTCTTTCTCTGTGGTCTTCAATTAATGTTTCAATTTCCTTCTCCATAGGAAAGTTTCGCCCCCCCATCTGCTTGGCCACGGGAACAAAGCGTTCCACTTCTTTTTCAATGACCAGGAAACTCTTAAAATTACGTCCGTGTTGTTTTCTTAGGTCTCGCTGGCATCCATCGACTCTCTGAGTCTTGATTGCTCTCACACTGTGAGAGACACTTGAGAACTGAGATCTTGACTGAGGGAAGGACTCAGTGCATTCAGGGCTCCCTCTCTACTCTTACTGCCAGGTGGAAGGGCAGGCAGAACCGATGCTCTCCTTAACTTGGTTGCACAGTTTATATTCATTCTTTGCCTCTCTCCCCACGTTGTTGGCCTGATTCTGGCCACCTGTCCCTCAGAGACTGGGAAGGGAGTATGGGTTGAGTGCCACATTCATCTCACTCATGGGCCACACAGTGCATTGTCTTTGAGAATGAAGGAGTCTCTTTCATGCCCAGCTCTGCTGTTCATGCCAAGCAGCCTTCTCAGGCACCAGCCCAGTGGTGCAGCTTCATTAAGTTCAGTTCACGTGTTCTGTTTTAGTGGCCTGGGCTTTACCAGATCGGATCCCAGGTGCGGACCTACACACCGCTTGTCAAGCCATGCTGTGGCAGGCATCCTACATATAAGTAGAGGAAGATAAGCATGGATGTTAGCTCAGGGCCAATCTTCCTCAGCAAAAAGAAGAAGATTGGCAGCAGTTCTTAACTCAGGGCTGATCTTCCTCAAAAGAGAAGCAGGCTTCTCAGCTTGTTGCTAATATTCTTTAGATCACACAGTGTCCTAACTCAGAGGCTGCTTTGTTCCAGTGTTCCATCAATGTTATACAAAACCAATGAGTTGAAATTATTTGTTTTACTGTGTGGTTTTATTTACTATCAAAGATAATGTAGTCATAAGAAACTGAAATGAGGTTGCTTGCTGCTTGGATGATTCCTTTTATTTTTTCCAGTTTTGGCTTAATGATACACCGAGCATGAGTTCTGGTCTATTGGTTTTTAGAGTAGAGTTTGTTTAATTAAACTACTTCTCTCTTCATATCTGGCCAGAATATTTTTATACATGAATCTTTAATTGTCCTGCGGTTCCACGTTATACACAAATATTTAAAATGTGCACCTTGATGGTATGGCTGGTTCAGTTAGAATGTTAGCATGTTTGAAAAGGAACACATCTTATTTTCTTCTTCTACAATCTTAACATTCAAATTACTTAATGATATTCTTTTGTCCTTCTGGCCTTATCTTCTATCATTGTCTTCAACATTATCTATTCTATTATAATAAATAATAATATCTATCATTTATTGAGCACTTTGATGTACCAGGCACACACAGCACTACACACACACACACACACACACACACACACACACACACACACACATATACATACCTGTGTAAAAATTCCCTAATTCTCACAATAGCTCTATGAGAGAAGTGCTATTATTATCCCTGTTCTACACAGCTGGAAACTAAGGCTAGAAGCAGCTAAGTAACTTACCCAATATCATATTCCTCTTTACAATCTTCCTGCTCAACTCTAAACTTGTTACACTTTCCTTTCAATGTACATGTCTGTTAAAATCCCAAACCTAGATGAACCCAAATATCCACATTATTTGTACCCGCATCCAGGCAACTGAGCATATGCACCTCTACCCACCTTACACCATAGTGCAGACTGGGTGCCCCTATAAAAGTTGATTACTAACCACAGCTGGGTCTTCAATATCTAACATCCAATATCCAGTACTCAGCTGTCTTACTGTATTTCTCTTGTCAAAAAGTGGTAACTCTGGGGGCTGGCCCCATGGCCGAGTGGTTAAGTTCGCGCACTCCGCAGCAGGCGGCCCAGTGTTTCATTAGTTCGAATCCTGGGCGCAGACACGGCACTGCTCGTCAGACCTCGCTGAGGCAGCGTCCCACATGCCACAACTAGAAGGACCCACAACGAAGAATATACAACTATGTACCGGGGGGCTTTGGGGAGAAAAAGGAAAAAATAAAATCTTTAAAAAAAAAAAAAAAAGAAAAGTGGTAACTCTTGCTATAACCATTTCTTCACTTCCTACTTACTCCTCTGCCCGTAAGAGTCTGCCTCCAGCTCTTTACAGAATGGCTTCTAGGATGTAAATGACTTCCATGTTGCTAAATTCCATGGACATTTTAATTCCTCTTCTTACCTCAAAGTGCCAGTTAACATAGGGAACTCCTCTCACCTTCTTGAAATACTTTTTACTCTTGGCTTCCTATGTTACCCCATTCCTGGGCTTCTTTCTACCTCTCTAGCCATTTCTTTTCTGTTTCCTTTGATGGCTCATCCTCCCGTACCCAAACTTTAAATGTTGGAATCTCTTAAAATTCTCCTCTTGGCTCTCTTTTTACATCATTCAAACCATTTCTTGGATCATATCACCCATTCTCTTGGTTTTCATGATCATCTCTATTCCAATGACACTTAAATCTATTTGTCAGTGGTTTAGAACTCTACCTTGAGCTATAGACCTGTGCATCCAGTTGCCTACGTAAATATTCTAATCTGGAAACTCCACAGATACCTTAAATTCAACATAGCCAAAACTGAACTTGTGGTCCCCCTACCAAAACCTGAACATCTCTTACTCCCTCACCCCTTATATCATATTTATAACTAAGTTCTTTCAACTCTACTCCTCAGTAGTTCTCACGATCACCTTTCCCATGTTTTTCACTATGTTAGTCTAGGCTACCACCATTTCTCACTTGGCCTACTATAACAGTCATCTAACTGATTTCTATGCATTTTCTCTTGACCCCCTGTAATGCATTCTAGAGTATAGTCTTGTCCTGTAACTATTGTAATTATATTTGGTTGGAAATAACAGACAACCCAACAAACGGTGGCTTATATAAGTCAGGGGTTTATTTTTATTATGTAATAATAATTCTGAATATAGTTATCTAAGGCTGGTACAGCAGAACGATATCATAAAGAGACCAGATTCCTTCAAACTTCCTCTTATCACACCATTAGAAATGTGGCTTTTAATCTCATGGTCACATAGGACTACTGTGCGTCAAAGTGTTGCATCTGCATTTCAGAATCCTTTTTTATCAGAGTTTTTTTATTTGGGAAGAAAATATCTCCCTAGATACTTCTACCTTCATCTCATTGGTCAGAACTATGTCACATAGGCACCTATAGCTGCAAGGGAGTCTGAGAAGTTCAGTTCAGTATTTCAAGTTTCCAGCCTCTACAGTGGATAAAGGCAAGGGAGTTAAAATTTGGGTAGCCCATGCATAGTATCTGCCACCACAGTATTAAAAAAAACCCATATCTGATCATAATATTGTCTTGTGTACAGCCGTTCTATGGCTTCCTTTTCCTCTTAGGATAAAATTCTCGAACTTAAACATGGCCTATGTGTTCCCACAGGATCTCACCCCTGACTACCTCACCAATCTCATCTTAGGCCAATCTTTCTTTTTCCATCCAGCTACGCTGAGCTCCTTACTCTTCCTTAAAAGCAGTGTGCTGCCTCTTGTCTCAGGGCTTTTGCTCACATTCTCCTTCTGGTGTGCTCTCTTCACCCCCCTCCAACTAAGCCATCTCTTTCCCCAACCAGCTCCTACGCCTTCTTCAGGTCTCAGTGTAATATCATTTCCCCAGCAAAGCCTTCACAGATCCACCATGCTAGGTCAAGCCACCTGCTCAGTGCTCCGTCAGCTCCCTGTCCCACTTCATAACATTTACAACAGTGTTTCTCAACCTTTTTTTCAATATCATCCTTCTAAGAGATCGCTTCAGACTCTTTTCTCCCCTAATCACTTCCTTCCCATGAAATTATAGTGTCAGAGATATACTGCATATCTTTTTGTGTATCATATATCTGTGCTTTACACATAAATAGAGTAAGATTTATTTTGTCCTCCAGGAACAAATTTTGTACCCTTGGGGGCCACATCACCCCCATTGAGAATGCATGATTTATGATAATGACCTTTAAAAAATCAGTTTAAATTTGTTCTCTAGTATCTGTCTGTCTGGCTATAATAATACTCCACAAGGGCAGCGATCAGATCTTCACACTGAATATTGCCTTAGCACTGTGCTGTGCACATAGTAGGTATTAAATATTTTTCGATGACAAATGTTACAACACTTGTAATGACTATAGATTTTAGGTATATTTTGCATCTTTTCATTAATTTGTGATCCCCTAGAGAGAAAAGTCTGAACCTCTTTACCCCACAAACCCATTTATGGAGCAGACCCTCCATAAATATTTGTTGAATGAATTCATTATCTGTACTTTTAGGTTAGGAGAATCTGTCCTAATTCCTAAAAAGAAAATATTTAGTATGTATCCTAGAAACCACTGGTAATGACTATGAATGTTTTGTGTTAGCGGTTTCTTATATGCCACCAGCAGCCAGAGAGACAGAATGGGATTAAATTACTTCAAGTGACTTTTTCCACTCAAAATTCCTGTCTTGTGTCTGACTGTTGCTCACATCTGAGATGTTTTGCAGAAGCCGATAGCCCCCCCTCAAAGGGCTTAATCCTGAAAATTGTGGAAACTCTGCCGTCTCACATGTTACTCAGCTCATTTTAAATCCTGGATTAAACATAACCCAACTCTGTTCCTTAGAAAGAACTCTTCACTGCATATTACTATTAGCAAAAAGCCAAAAGCTCATGTTAGGAAATAAATAAAAAAATATGTTTCTGAGGAATTTCCTATGATCAATTCTCTCACAATTCACTCTCTCATACCCATCATGGATACATACTGTGGAGGAGACAGGTTTTCAGGAAAATGAGCCTCAGACATTAAAGAATATTTAAATATCAAAATGTAACCATGTTCACTAGTTTGGACTTACAGAGGCAAAAGCATATCACACATATTTTAGAAAGACTTTAAACAATGGGAGATACATGAACATGTGCTTAGCTCAAACTTTGGAGAAACCAGGAAATTATCTTGCACAGAAGACAATGGTCATTATTCAAGGAATTATCATATTATGCATAGTTTTTTTAAAAAAATTTGGTTATAAATACTATGGGAGACAATTTAAATTTTCTTTGTCATATTGCTTGAAACTTCATAAGAAAAATATGGTTGGATTCAGAGAAGCTTCTTTTGTTAAGTAAAGGCAAGTTCAATTGCAATTAAAATATCAAATATCAAAGAAACTGGGTTTTATTGGAGAGGTATAAGGTTGCCATGGGCACAGCTGGTTTTGAGTATTAATCACTTGGCTTTGCGCATTGATTTCAGCTTTTCCCCTGGGCCCTCTGCTGATCCTTCAGTCTCCCTCTTGTCCAGTACATCATGAGATCTCATTGGTTCTTGTCTGAAATATTTCCTAAACCCATCCACTTCACTCCATCCTCACTGCCAATTCTCTAGTCCAACCTGCCGCCAGCTCTCCTGCCTCTCCTCATTTATCTTTCCCATCTCAAGTGTCTCTTCTGTGATACAATGTCTCAGCGGCTCAGGCTGCTACAGAACAGTACCACAGACAGGGTGGCTTAATCAACCGAAATTTATTTCTCACTGTTCTAGAGGCTGGGAAGTCTGAGATCAGGGTGCTAACCTGACTGGGTTCTGGTGAGGGTTAGAGTTTCAGTAATGAATTTTAGGGGGACACAAACATGCAGACCATAATCTGCAGCCACAGTGATCCTTGAAAAATGCCAATTTGGTCAAGTCAGATCCCTGCTTAAAACCTTATCTGTGGCCTAAGGCTCTGTGTTCTCTCTCCAGTCTCACTCCGTGCTGATCCTCCCTTGCTAAATGTGGTCTGGCCGCCCCCATCTTCTTACTCACTTTAACTCCCTCACCCTGCCACCTTTGTGTAATCTTTTCTACTGCTACTTCTCCCTCTTAATTAGTTTGTTCATAATCATTTAACAAATATCAGCAAAACTGCAGTTTTTCAGGGAAGCTAAGCTGTCAGACCAGGTTATGACACCAAGTTTTAGACTTTCAAGACAGGTTTGATTTTCCTTTCAAGTTTTTATCACTATTTGTCAGTATTGTATATTTTTCTTTGTGAGATTATTTAATTCCTAATTATTTAGACTCATCAGTGTACCCTACTGGAGTACACTCCATTCTGCTGGATTATGAACTCTATGTCTCCCTGGCTTACCTCTAGAGCCCCCTGCTCGATGCATATTTGTTACATAAATTGAATTTTGGGTTTTTCATACCCACCATGCTCCTCTCCTGGTCCATTGGGTCCATCCAACCGGGTCTTCTAAAGGATTGTAAAATAGCAGGGTGTAGGGGAAGAAGACATTTTCTCTACCCACTCTGGGTCTTTCTGGCTGGACAACGAATTAAATTCACATGAGACAGAATAACAGGAGAAAATTAAACAAAGCTTTATAGCATGTATACATGGGAGAGGCTCAGGCAAACTGAGCAACTCTCCAAAACGGTGGAAGCTCTCACCTTAAATACCATCCTCAGCTAAAGACAAAGGAGGATGTTGGGGGTGGGGAGAGTCAGTTACAGGAGATTACCAGAAAAGCACAGTAAACAAGAGTAAGGTTATTATGCAGATTTAAGTCCTTGCCTTCTGCATTGATGAGAGTTTCTAGAGATAAAGTCATCCCCCCTTCTTCCTGGTACAGGGAGGGAGACACCTCTACAGATGGAGGTTTCCTTTACAAACATAAATGTCTCTTACAAAGGGTAACTCCTGCTTTTCAGAGTTTCTTTCCTGTCTGCAGTTTTTAAAAGTAACCAGCCCAAAATAATCATCATGCCAAAGAGACATATCTTGGGGTGGCCAATTCCAGTACCCCCAAGGGCTGGAGGTAGCCTTACAAATCATCTAATCCCCTCCCCCACTTTGTGTGACGAATGGGGAAATAAGACTAGAGGGAAAATTGCCAAATGTCACATACTGAGTATTTGCAAAATCACATGAAAAATCAGATCTTTGGTTTCCCAGTTCTCTGATATTGCAGGAAAACAAATCATTCCTTCTCCCATTTTCTTATCACCATTTTTTAGATTGACATCCTTTGTCTATTTCATAATCTAATATTGGTATAAAAATATATCCTTATCAAGTAAAATATGGTTGTTATTAAGAGTTTTATCATTCAGGTTGTGTCTAGCCAAGCAATGTAAATTAGACAATTTAAAACATTTTGACTTCAGACAGTGGCCATCAGATATTTTAATTCTGCATTCTGAACTTGTTGAAGATTTTGGCCCATAGTTTAAACCCAAAGATGATTTTTAATCTTTTTTCATTAATACAGAAGCATTAATCATAATCAGGCCAATTTTCATGAAAGTGAATCAAGAAAGAATTTACCAGGGCAAAGAGCATTAAGCTAGTTTAATTCTTTAATTTTCTAAACAGTAGCCTTAAACCATTTCTTACCTTTTTAAAAGTTTTTTTTGAAATTATTGTCTGTGAGATAATTCTTCTACATGTACAACAAAGATTGGAATCATAAATTTTTCTATCTCCAGTTTAACTGATTACCACTTTTATCATTGTAGTTTTTTCTTTGTATCCAATGTTTCTCTCAAGTCTAATTTTCCTGTATCAAATTTTGCAGATCTAAATTTTCGTTTCAGTATTTGGTTCATGGCTATTTTTAAAATATACAGGTTTAGGCACTTTTGTGTTTATTATTTTTTATAAAACTGAATTACCTTAGGTCAATTTTTGGAGTTTCAAAGAGTTATGAAAAGGTTTTGGGGGTTTTTGGTTAGTTTCATCTACAATAAATTTTGTCTACCATATTACCTCTTATACGGTTTTTTCTGGAGATTATTTCTACCAGTGAAATGCAGTTTGAATCGAACAAAAGTCTGTTTGCTTTTATTCATTTCTACCTCAAACACTGAGAAAATGTTTAGCAATTTTTTTTGATATTTCAAGGTTGCTGTGTTTTCCTAGTAGAGAATGGAGGTGGCTAAAGATATCATCTGTTTAGATTGGGTTGTTACCTTATGAAATTTTAGATTTTGGGAGAAAACAATTTAGCTCTGATACTTCTGATCTCTCATTTTACAGTTGAGGAAATGAAAGACCAGAGAGGTTATCTGATTTGCCTAAGGTCACAGCGATAGGACTGGACTTCAGGTCTCCTGACATCAAGGACACGTTGAGGGGAAAGCATGAGCAAACTGAGCTCCAAATCTGACTACACTTTCCAGAACGGAGGAGCTAGTTTTTTGTTACTGTGGCAATGGAGCGCATTTGAGATTTTTTGATGGGTTTACCCCCTACCTCTGTTAGTAGGAACAAAATAGCCGTTGAGCTGATCTTTATGGTGATTCAAACACTTTAGATAGATCCTGTCACATGCTTTATAAGTTCCTGATTGATTGTGTAGAATTAAGTTATTGGGCAGAGAACCAGCTAATGGAAACACATTGATGAAATCATTTTCGAGGGACATTAAGTGGAACTTAAAATAAAGTTGAAATGGCTTTATGGATTTTTCACTCAAACTGTTTATGAACATTTATCGCCAGTAAATTATGTTGTGTCAAAAGAAGGAATCCGCAGGTATGGCTTTAAGAGAAACCTTTTTGAGATAATAAAATTGAGAATAATTTGTTATCCAAGAGTGGATAAAGGATAAGATGGGGGAATTCACCCTGATGAATGGTTGTCCACTCTGCAGCTTCTGGGAAAGTGAAAAATGGTGTGAAATTCAGAAACCTGATAGGACTTGGTAAGAAATGGTCTTTTTAAAAAGTGTTAATATCTCATCTCATTCTATCTGGGAATCATTTTTAGAAGAAGGGTGATGGAGAATTTAGCAGGTGTTGTCTGAGGGTATAAACATTGGTATCTACTCATGTCTCATAAAAAGATGAGCAAGTAGAGAGTGGCTTATTCTGCTGAAAGAGACAGCCTAGAGTAGCATGGTCACGGGCGTCAGTTTCAGAGCTGAAATATTAGAATTCAAATCCTGGCTCCCCTCTTTTGCTTTGTGACCATAGGAAAATTTCCTGATTTCTCTGAGTCTCAGATTTCACATCCATAACAGATATTAATAGTTCCTACCTCATAGGGTTATTCAAATGATCAAATGAAAACAAGTTTCAATAGTTTCTAGTTCACAGTGAGTACTTTAAAAATATATATATATATATATTTTTTAAGTCATAGAGAATCTGGATAAGAGGAGGAAAGAATAGGGCTAGTAAACATTTTAGTACCAGTAGTATTACTTTATTAACTGTTATCTGCTGATTGCTATGTGCCATGGATCTCTTTCAATCTCCCAAAATTCCTCAAGATGAGGGTACTATCAATATCCTTTCTTTTTCAGAAAAGGAAACTGAGCATCAGAGAGATTGGGTTGGATTTCATGCCCAAGGTCACTAGGCTAATGAGAGATTTTGATACCTTCCTCTGAGAAGTTGTATTCATACGTCTGTGTTCCAATATGTATGGAACACATGGACCCCTGTGACCAAAGTCCAGGAAAAACAAAATCAAAGGGCATCTGGTTGGACAGTGGGAACTAAGGGAGCATGAGTGTCTTGCCCTTTACTTTCATCCCACATCCAGAGCCTGCCAGTCACTCACCTCCTCTACCTGTCAGAGCTCAGCCCCTCTGGTTTTTGCTGGCTTCCTATTTAACAGATGTCACCTTGGCCTGGCATTGAGAAAACAAGGCACTAGGGCAGAGTGGCTAAAAGTGGGTTCTTTAGTCAGATACCTGGATGTGAATCTCAGCTCTAGCACTCACTGGCCACGTGACCATGAGCCCCACATGTTTTTGCCCCAGTCCGCTTCTCTAGAGGATAAGCAGTGTCCTTGTCTTGGGAAGAGACCACAAGCCTTTTGATCTCATTTTACTTTAAAGAGATATTTGTATTTAGCCCAAATAACATCTCTTTATTAGCATACTCTTATTTTAGAGGTGTAGTTAAAATATTTTGGATTGTGATTTTGGACATTCATTAAAAATATAATGTAATGCATGAGGAGTTTTATAACAATAAATTAGTACTCCCACTGATGTCGCAGTACCAGTTGGAAATGAGTCCAATAGATGCCTTGGGAACCTAAAGTCAAATCTGGCTATATTCTGTACGTGACCTTGCGCCTGCCCACACAGAGCTTAAGATCTAGTTGAAAAGACGAGAGGAATGTCTGCAAGGTAAATAAAAGTCCCAAATAGTGTGTGCTTGGTGCCAAATGAGTGTTGTAATCATTTTACAAGTATTCACTGAGTGTCCACACTGTGCTAGCTAGCGGGGATGTGACAGAGAACAGGACACACTCCTAGCCAGGAGCACAGCAAATGCAATTGCAGATCAGAGAAAGCCAAGGACCCAAGCTCAGGAATTCAAAGGAGATCATGTTCTTTCCACAGACATATAGTGAGCACCTGTAATGTGCTGGATGACTTTATTGTAACCATTTTTCCCCTGGAATTGCCTTAGAAGGGTGGCTGAGCTCAGGGCCTCCAGCTGCAGTAAAGTAGTTTCTTCTTGAGCTTAGTACAGCCAAAGGTAAGAAGTAAAGTAGCAGATGAAGTTTAGTCATTGTGTCTGATGAAAAAAGAAACAGGCTCAGGGGCCAGCCCAGTGGTGCAGCGCTTAAGTTTGCATGTTCCACATCGGGGGCCCAGAGTTTGCCTGATCGGATCCTGGGTGCAGACCTACGAACTGCTTGTCAAGCCACGTTGTGGTAGCGTCCCACATATAAAGTATAGGAAGACGGGCACAGATGTTAGCTCAGGGCCACTCTTCCTCAGCAAAAAAGAGGAGGATTGGCAGCAGATGTTAGCTCAGGGCTAATCTTCCTCAAAAAAAAGAAAGAAAGAAACAGGCTCATCACAAAGTTTGGATGGATGAAGAAAGTAGCCCAGGCTTTTGAGGTTCATTTTGCATAAGAAAATGTCATTCCTTATTTTTGGATATGTAATTGGCCTGAATAAAGGTAATAGATGTCTTACTATGTACACCTATTTGGCATAGTCAAAAGTTGCAAAATGGGTATTCTTTGTCCTAAAAGGCCTTATAAAAGGATGATAGGAGTGGGCATGAGAAATAGGTGAGGCATTAAGCTTTACAGCATTCTAGTAACAGTTCAGATAATAAAAGTTGTCCATGGGCAGTGTAATCATCATATGGGTAAGTCAGACAATTATGGCTGATTGAAAAGAAAAGGCAATGCTCTTTCTGTTGCAGCTTTCATAGAATTCTCAGTGGAGGAAGGGGGAGAGTTGAGCTGGGACTGAGGGGTATAAACAATGCGAACAAACAGAAATAACTGCCCTTGCCTTATTGAGATATATAACTGTTCCTTTTAATTATATTTCTAAAACAGAGGATTCAAATGGCTAAGAATTCAGCATCTCCAGAATGTCAGAGGGAAGTCCCTGTTGACTGCTGTCGGGACAGATGGGAATGTTCAGTAACAGATTGGAGATGGTACTGAGAGGTGGCTGAGGGTGCTCTTGCATTTCTGACAGCCTAGAGCCACATCCCAGTGTGTCACTTACCGTCCTGTGGCTTCTGCAGGCCTGTCTCATCCACTAGGCAGCCTCCATAATGCCATTGGCCTAGGTGCCCCTCAGGGGATCACAAAAATGTTGGAGATATGGAATGTATACTCTGCGAAAACAAGTTTAACACATGGGTAACAAAAGCTACATTAATCTGTAATCCAACCCATTTTTATTCAGTTATTATATTAGGGTTCTCCAGAGAAATAGAACCAATAGGATCTATATATAGGAATCGATTTATTATAAGAATTTGGCTCAATTATATTGGCCATGATAAAGGCTGGTAAGTCCCATAATCTGCTGTCTGTAAGGGGAGACCTAGAAAGGCTGGTGGCATAATTCAGTCCGAGTCTGAAGGCCTGAGAACTAGAGGAGCGATGGTGTCGATTCCAGTCCAGGTCTGAAGTGTTGTGAAGCAAGTGCACTGAGGGCGGGAGAAGATGGATGTCCCAGCTCAACAATCAGGCAGGAAGGGTCTAATTCTTCCTTCCTCCCCATTTTGTTCCATTCAGGCCCTCAGTGGATTGGATGGTGCCCACCCACCTAAGGGAGGGCAAACTGCTATGCTCGGTCCACAACTCCAATGCTAATCTCATCTGGAAATACCCTCACAGACACACCCAGAAATAATGGTCAGCCAAATATCTGGGCATTCTGTGATCCAGACAAGTTGCCGCATAAACTTAACCATCACAGTTATAAAGAATATAATAACGTTGGAATCACAAGTGCAAAATAAATAATATATGCACAAAAAATCAACATTCTTATGAAACTTACTTCAGAAAAATTGTATTGAACAGGAACTATGGGTTCATTTTGACATATTTGAAATGATATGGTTTGGGATCTTGAAAAGTAAAAATGTCTATGGGCAGAGAAAGATCTTACATGCCCCCACACTAACTGTCTCTATGACTACTGCACCTGTCAATTTTATGGGGTTGTTGCAAGGACTAATTGGGCTAATACATATGAAGTATATATGATGGTGTATAGCATGGAGTAGTCACTCAAAATACTCACTTAGAATAACAGTTGTTATTCACCAGGATTTTTTTTAATGACCATATACAATGTTAGACATTATTTTCTGATTTTACTTGTAATAGTCTATAATTCATATCAAAAAGATTAAATATTTCTATAGTTGCTACAAAAATAAAGAAACCAATTCATTTTCCTAGACTAATCATTATGGCAGGATAAATCTGGATTTGGAATAACAGTGGTTAATAGAAGATTTCCAGACATTATAACAATGCAAGAGGATTCTGGAAATTTACTCATGAATGCAGGATACTATTCTGCCCCTTCTTACATACAGCATCCAAGAATTACACCAAATATATAAAAATAAACACCTTTACTCCAAAGTACAGGATACTTGCCTGGATAAGTTTAATTAAAAAACTAATATCCAGTGCAATTGTCTGTGATAAACTGAAGCTTAAATGATTTGAAAACACTTTGGGAGCAGACAAATCAGATAATCACCATCTTTATAGCTGGAAAGGTTCGGCTGATGTTGACAAGCTATAAAGATAAAAGCTTATAGCAAATTCAAGAGCTAAATGTCTAGATTGGGTAGAGGATCAATGTTAATACTCAAAGCGTAAAAGTCCTGAACTTAAAATGATCTCTCATAGAGTTCTGTTTTTTTTTAACTTTTCAAGGTAATAGTATAGAAATTTATTTACTGAAAAACTTTTGCGTAATTGTTGTTAGGCAAACACCTTAACAGTCTTACAGTGTTTTTTACCATCTAACTCACTGCTTAGATGTTGTATGTGTTACGTGATTTGTGCCCTACACTGCAATAAGACGGGTTCAGCTGCTGTTTCTCAAAACATTTCCAGTTGGGTGACTATTAATAGTTTATGAGAGACAAGAATCAGACTGTGCCATTTCTAGGCATCTTTTTTTGAAGGCAGCATGGAATTTGCCTCATGGCCTCACTCTGATCTCAGCAAGAACACTTTGAAAAGAAGTTCTTTGTTTTTTTCAAAGGCTGTTTGCATGAGTTGATTCAATGCTGTCCTATCACGGAGCCCTGGAGCCCCATAGCAAAATATGTGTGTATTGGGTTGTGTAAAGGATTCCTTGCATTTAGCTCCACTCATTGTGCTGATTGTGGCCCCAGGTGACACATCCAACGTCTCCAACCTCTGTTTGTTTTTTTCTTTTGTTTACAGGAGCAGAGGGCACAGTGTTCCCAAAATCTATAGAGACACCTAATGTCAGGGCAGACCCCTTCAAGGAACTAAGGTAAACGTCTGACTATGGTTTCATTGATGAGTGGCTGTTTCCTTTCTCTGTGCAAGTGGCCAATGATCCATTTTGAATCTATATTATATAACAGTGTGACAACATGAATATACAAACTGGGAGAGGTTAGAAAGGACATGAAGATCAGCTACAGCCAAGTGAAAATTTTCTCTGAGGACCTAAAATCGAGGAGTTGGAGGAGGAGGTTGCCTGCCTTCTGATTGTGAGATTTAGGATTCATTCATTTGCAATGTTTGTTTCCTGCAATATTTTATGGTACTAAGAACCTATCCAATGAGAGAACTAGTCAGTAATTGGTGCTGATCAGCCCAAAGAAAAATAGTATCTGCTGAACTCCAAATAAAATACAGATTTTTTTTTTCTATGTAGCAAGCTCTCTATTACCTGGAGGGATATAGTGCTAGAACTACCTTCTGGGGATATTCTGTGTACTGGTGTTAATCCAAATGTCATAAATGTGCTGTCTTTAGCAGAAAAAGACTCTAAGATGCTGTGTACTTACCAGCAACAACTATGGAAAACAAAAAAGAATTATAGACGGGGGCCGGCCTGGCGGCGTAGGAGTTAAGTTTGCGTGCACCACTTCCCCAGCCCAGGGTTTGCTGGTTCGGATCCTGGGCACAGACCTATGCACCACTTATCAGGCCATGCTGTGGCAGGCATCCCACATATAAAAAAAATAGAGGAGGATAGGCACAGATGTTAGCTCAGGGCCAACCTCCCTCAGCAAAAAGAGGAGGATTGACAGTGGATGTTAGCTCAGGGCTAATCTCCCTCAAAAAAAAAAAAAGAAAAAAAAAAGAACAATAGACATACAGACAGACAAATAGACAGACAGAGATAGATATGGCCTAAAAAACATTCCTACCACCAAAGGACCATCCCTAGGCCCAAAAAAGAAACACAATAAAAATGGCACAATGGGGGCCAACCCAGTGGCATAGTGGTTAAGTCCACATGCTCCACTTTGGTGGCCCAGGGTTCATGGTTTCGGATCCCAGGTGCAGACATACACACTGCTCATCAAGCCATGCTCTGGTGGCATCCCACAAGATTGGCACAGAGGTTAGCTCAGGGACAATCTTCCTTAACAATAAAAGAAGAAGAGAAGGTGTGATGATACAAATATAACTTTAATTTTTATTGTATACTTATACCAGTGAAGAATTCAGTGAATACTGACTTTCTTCTTGTATTGTAGTTCTTTTAACTAAAACCAAAGATATATGATCATAAATAGCATTGAATAACTATTCATAAAGTCATCAACCATAAGCAAACGTATCTGTATTATACAGATCATATCTCCTCTTTCGCAGTGCAGTCCTAAGATCTATGTTTTACTAAAACAATAGCTCTGTTTGAGCTTGTGTTTCCCTAAACAGAAACACGTTCTCAGTAAGTGGAGAATATATTATCTCATTCCAGAACCCACCGCATTACACTAAAGCTTGTAAGTCTTTATGAATATAGGGAAATCAATTGGGCCAAAGGAAGAGGATAATTGTTGGGGAGTGAGAATCCTTTCTTAGCAAAACCCCATACACCTTGGGCTGTATTTTTAAGATACACCACACTGCAAGGTTTTACATTCTACTAGCATAACTGTTTTCATCAGGGCTTCCAGATGCCAGAAGTTACCTGACTCTCTGTCTAGATCCTATGTTTCATATTAGGTACTAAAGCTGAAGTCTTTTAAGGAGATCCACCCAAGGAAACCTGTATTTTAGGACTCTGAGAGAGCTCATTCTTTGAGAACGCAAAGAATCCTCATGTTGATGATGTAAGAGCTCTTTGCAGACAAGCTAATGGGTGCCCTGGTTCCCTTTATTTTCACAGGCCTCCTTATGAGCAGGGTTTTTGTACAGAACTAGTCAGTAATTAATGCTGATCAGACCAAAGGTAAGTGCTGTCTAAAAGAAGCTGAACTCTAAATATAATACAGACTTTTTTCTATGGAAGAAGCTCTCCATTATCTGCAAGACTTGGAAAATATAAGAGTAAAGGATTTAGGCTAACTTTCCTTTAAACAGGAAACATAAATCTTCTATAGTTAAAAAACAAACCCAACCTACACCAAACAAACAAAAAGACAACTCTCCAAGCGTCAGCCCACTGTAGAGATCCATATTCTGAAGAACATAAAACAAAGTATTTGCTTGTATAGTGCTGTGGACACTTAGAGTTGTTTGTACACAACCTATGGGAAACCCTGGATCTTGCCTTAGAAAAATTAAACCTCCAGAATTCACAAGTAAATCTCCTAAGTCTAGTGCAATAAAACAAAGACTTCAGTTAGTTGCTGCATTTTCCTGGGTTATTCTAAAACTATAGGCACATTCCACTGAGGCTAGAAATAAGTTTTCTTATAGGAAGCATAAGAAGATTTGAAAATGTAATTCTAAAACTGGTCTTTTGTTTGCATCTGTTCAAATTATGTTGATGCTTGATAGCCTGAACTGAATCGGGAGCCTAGAATGTGATAGTTTGGCCCCTTCGTCCTTGTGGAATTTTTTTTTTCTTGATGGTACCTTGTGGGAGAATCTCTGACCGACTGAGAGCATAATCAAATGTGGTGGACAGATTAGCCCAGACCAGTGCGTCTGTGAATGTTTCACAACTGTCACTTAATGGTGCCACATTTTACTCTGTGCTATTGATTGCTATTGACCTTGGTATTGAGTAAATAGATAATGAACTTGGTGACTAAGTCTTCTGGCCTCTGGCTTTACAGTTGGATCAGTTTTACTGCTCCAGCACATTTGTGCTGATGTGTCTTCCAGTCTTAGGAAAGCAGAGTAATCTTAGGGAGAGCCCTGAACATGTACCAGCAGGTAGCACTGAGTGAACTGCTCAGGTGAAGTAGAAGTGGTCCACCCCTCAGTGGCAGCACAATAGAGGGAAAGAGCCCTGAACTGGGAGTCAGGTACCTACTCTACGTCCACCATGTGGCCTCGAGATAATCCTAGAACCCTGCCGTCCGTAAAAAGCCAGGTTACTTCTACCTCCCCTTAGTTGATCCCTGTATATTATTTTACTTTTTATCTGAAAATAATTTTGGATTTAAAGAAGAGTTGCAAAATTCATACAGATTATTCCCATATGCCCTTCACCTGGTATTCCCTAATCTTACACACCCATGCTATATTTATCAAAGCCATGAAATTAACATTGTAGTCCTATCATATCTTATTTTACATAAGATTTGTTTAAAAGGATGCAATCACCTGAGTGTCTGCTAGATGTAAAAGTATCTAAAAAGGAGTTTAACGGAAAAGTTATTTGTTGAGATGTGAGTCAATGGATCTTTAAAACTCTTAGTCCGGTTAAGTTGGAATGTTTTTGAGGATTTGTTTATTTTTTTAAATAATGTTCCATAATCAGATTTTCTTGGCCTCACTTGCTAATGGGAAACAAATTGAGTTAAAAGACCGCAGCTTATTTCTACAGGCTGTCTCCTAAAATAAATAAGCAAAACTTAAATATCCATCCCTGTCCCTCACTCACCCAGTCCATCAAACGTGAGAAGTATCTATTTTAGAGACCTCTGTTGAGATAATTTTTGTTTCCTTAAACCTCTGTCTTGGCTGCTGAAGATTTTTTGTTTGTTCTCTTATTTTATTTTTTGTTTGCTTGTTTGTTAATGAGAAGCAGATTTTATGCCTCTGGCATTTCTTCCTAAAAGATTTCAACTCTCAGCTAAAGGCATGGTAGCTTTCACTCTGCTGGAATTTTGGTTCCCTGCTTTTCTTTCCAGAGTTACTATCGTTACTATATTTGCAGTGTGTGCTTACAATGTTTGTAAATAATCCAGGGTTGAGCTGAAAATCACAAAAGAAGGTTGCTTCTCTCTAGACAAACAATGAGTGTTAGCAAGGTCCTCGCCGAACGTCCAGCTCAGGCCATGTCTGTTGACTTTGCCCCTGCAGGGCAATTCTGAATTAATGGCATGTTGCTCTAGATTCAAAACTATACTTAAAAATATACCAGGCACTATACTTATCTCTTCAAATAAGAAAGACTGGCTTTAAATAGAGGCTGGATTTTAATAAGTTCACTATCTTAAAATGTGAATATATTAAATGTTCACTTGTTCATTTTTTTTCCCTGGACTATATATGTAAAGACAGATGGAAAAATCCCTGATCTCAGGCTGTACATGATCTAAGACAGGAAATAGGCCATTCAGTTTTGCATATGTATTTTCTGTGAGAGCAGAGGCTACCTTTGAATGCCTACCTTATGCGAAGGTTTCTTTTCAACTGTGAAGTTTTCTTACAGGATTCTGATCCTAGGAGAACAGGATATAGACTGTGAAATCCTATTTCCCAGACATGCCACGGCAAATGTAGAAAAAGGGAGAAGGTTATATAGACCACTGTGCACATAGAGCCAACGCTGTTCCCCTACTTAGCACTAAAAGCTTGGAAGGAACCACAAAAGAGCAAGAAGCCAAAAGGTCTTTATATAGAGAATTCCTCATCAGCTAATGTGCCGACGTGCTCTTACTCTACATACAATTATGACAAGGTGGTGACCTGACTTTCCATTTCATCACAGATCAGGAACTGTTTACCAGGTACTTTTTGACAATTATTAGGAGTCAAGACATGTGCTCAATACTTAGAATGCTGAGATAAATGAGTACTCAAATAATTCATAGTTACAGAGAAGAAGACAGAAATGTAACCCCAAAATACAAAGTAATGTGCTAAGTGTAGGACAGATGTATGAGCCAAGTCAGAGGAAACACAGAGAATGCCAAAATTACCTAAGAGACTTAGGTAAGGCTGCCCACAGGAAGTGACATTTTAGTTGCCAAAAGAAAGAAAAGGTAAAAGCCAATAAGAAGACTTCAGAATTTAAAATGTGTGGTTTTCTAGGGCCATTTAATGTAGGGGCAAATAGACCAACATATTTCAGTAGCTCCCAAGAATGTTACAGTGTTATTTACAAACATGAGGGTTTGTAATTTTCTTACGACAATTGTGTTCTTTAATTAATTGTGTGAAGGCAATTTCAAATATGTTGCGAAGATTTTAAAGATTGTTACAAATTTACAAAATTAGTACATAACATAATTCGGGGCTGCAAGTTTCACTAATATTAAACCCCTTCTACAGCCCCAAATAAATAAGGCATTTCTTTCTTACTGTTTATTTTTCTTCCTAATGTTACCAAGGTTTTAATGATAAAGCTGAAAAATTCTAAGATAGATCTGTTACTCCCAATATGCACTTGAATATTCTGTAAGATTTTTTTTTTTAATGGAGGGGTACTAAATCTGAACTCCTTTGGGGATTCATGAGATTTAAAATCTGTGTATGTCATAGGGAAACAAGGATTAGACAAGGCTCCCACAAGTGAACCAAAATGAATGAATTAATATTTAAAAATTAATATCTAAGCCAACTAAATATCTATTGGCTTTCAATCATTTATAAATTTAAGCTACCAGAACAGTCTATCAAAGCTTCAGGGTTCAATTAATTAGGGCCTTGGTAATATTCTCCCTCTCTCTCATCCTCCCCAAAAGTCACAATATCAAAAATATTGGATTGACAGTCTGATTTTAAAAAATTTATATATGCACACACGGACATATATGCAGAGAGAGAGACACACACACACACAGAGAAATGGGAGGAAGAGGCAAGGGGAGAGAAGCTGTATGTCGAGCTTGTTAACTATGGGTACGTGGTATATGGGGCAATATCATGTAGAAGAAATCTTTAAATTTTCTCCATTTTAAACATTTTGCAGATGTGTTTTGTAATTTTCTTTATCTCCTCTTCCCTCTCTTCTACTCCACACTCCGTATGCGGAGACTGTTTTTTAGTTTTGTTTTGAATATATGGGATTCAGAATTATTTGGTCATATAGCACAAATATTGAAGTAATTCAAAGGAGAAATGAAAAAATACAGTAAGTAGGTCAAATAGTAGCATACTCAAGGGCCTAACAATATAGAATAATTGTGAAGCAGGTGTCATGTTGGTCAAGAGCCTTTGCTTTGAAGATGTCCTACACTGGGTTTGAATCTGGCCCCAATGCCTATCTGCTTTGTGAACTTGAGCAAGTCTCTTAAGCTCTGCTAGCTTCAGAGCCTAAAATATAGGGACAGATTGGTGAACGTTTGTTAGTTCAGCAAATGTTAGCTATTGGGAGGAGGGGCAAACAGATCTCTCTCATGGGGCTCAAGAACTCAGACAGGAGTTCCCAGAGTTTTAAATTTCAACAACCAGTAGAATGTTTCCTTTAAACCATGGTGACCAACAATTCTCTTTCAATTAGGGATGAAAACAAAGAACTATTGTGTACTTCCATCTTCTATTAGCATTTTACATAAAAGGATATTTCAACTAGCAGAGTAGAGAAGACATAACCTTAGAAGGATAAAAGACAGTCCCACAAATTGAATACATTTAACTATATTAACATGTCATTGTGTTGCCTCCATTTTCTCACTTTGCCAAAGACACTGGTGACGGCATCAAAACTGTTCACTTCACAACTTCCGTAGTGGCTGCCCATGAAAAATGAAGACCTGAAAGCCACAGGGTAGGGTTTAATGAGGGCCACTTGATTTTAAGGTTGTCCTGTTTGAAATCCCAAAACTAGTACGTCTTGCCCATCTGTCAAGACCAGTCAATCCACTGATATGTCCCTTTTCTCCCTCTCTTTCCCTTCCTCCTTTGTTCCAACATGCTATCATGCTTCCCATCTTTTTTTTTTCCTATTAATATCAGTAGTACAATTTGACTTTATCTACATATTTCCTTTTTCTCCCTTATCCTCAGCCTTTCTCTAGGTGTCCTTTTCACCATAGTTCTCTTAGTATATAGAAGGAGAAACAAAAGGGGTAAAGAAGAAGTGACACTTCAGTATTTGAGGTGTTTCCATCTTTCCTTCTGCCTTATTTATCAAAAGCTCTTATTTTAGAAATATGATAGAGATTATATTTTAAAGCTACTAAACCTATGTGTTCCGTATTGGTCTTTTCTCTGCACTATAATTCTGCCATTAGAGGCAACAGAAGGATAGACAGCTAATAACACCATGGGGGAAAATGAGGCCAGGACATAGGGGAAGCCCCATTCAGACAGTGAGAGGAAGCCGAAAACCCATCTCTTCTGGCCTCTGGTGAATTGTGGGAAGAAGATAGGACATGTAGGGAAAGCAGGTAGGGAAATACATGTCCTGATGACCTTTCTTCTTTGAATCATGGAAGGACAACACCAATTATATAGGTTTTAAGGAAAGCCAAAAGCAAAAGGTGATTGTCCATTTTCATTTGGGACTGTAGGAGGAAGCCAGCTTGCAGGGTGGTCTCATTACCCCTGGACTCTCGTGTGGCTAGAGAGGATGAGAGAACCTGGTCAGCGCTCCTGAATCTCCTTCAACTCCTGAAGGGATACCAGGGGAAGGGAGGGTTTGTAGAAGTGTCCAGACGGTGTTGTGTTGAGGAATGCAGATGGATAGCTGACGGTGCAGGCTGGCCGGCTCCTGGGCAGCTTCTTGCAGTGGAACTGAGGGCTCCAAAGTGTACAGTCCAGTTTGGGGGTAGGGTGGGAAACATGCCCAGACCGCAGTCCACCAACACCATTCAGACATTCACTGGGTGCTGAGTGATCCCAGAGAGAAGTAACCAGAATTCACTCACTGGGAACTTGAGCATGGACCTGATGCCAATCAAAACAGCGTCTTCCGGATTCTGAACTTTCTTTGTTCCTGTCACCACGAGGTCACCTAAACCCCCTCCCCCCATATTCATAATGATATCCTAAAGAGGGAGAGGAAAATTGAAAGACTAATTATTTAACCTAACGGGAAAGTTGAAACGTTTTGATCTCAGAGAGTATGCCAGGATAGATTAAATTTAATTTTTCTCAACAATCTGTAAGGATAAGTTTGAAAGAAAAATTGTCAGGTAAGAACAATACAGAAATGCCATTTGCTTTCATGAGTGAGCATGGTTTGTAAATTGGCCAGCTTGCAATATGTGGTATTATGCCAGTCACAGTATCTTAAGTGACTTTGCCAAGCTTCAAAGGCCTTGAGTCTCCCCCTCTGTGTCTTGGAGGGACCACTGGGTATGATCAAAAGGAAAAAATGCTTTCAGAATCCATCACCAGGCTCTTGCTATTAGTGAGTTCATTTCTTTTCAAGTCTTGAGCCAGCAGTGAGTGGAACTGTAGTCCATATCTGATGCTCTAAACATACTCCCCAAAAATGGTCCTGGATTTTTAATCTTTGTTTTTTTTTGGTGAGAAAGATCAACTCTGAGCTATCATCTATGCCAATCTTCCTCTATTTTGTATGTGGGACACTGCCACAGCATGGCTCAACAAGTGATGTGTACATCTGTGCCTGGGATCCGAACCTGCAAATGCTGGGCCACCAAAGTGGAGCACACAAACTTAACCACTGTGCCACCGGGCTAGCCCCAGGTTTTTAGTCTTTTAAACCAACAGGATACTGGGGGCATGCCTTATATTTCACAGGCCTGTCTCAAAATCATTACTAGACTATCTATGAAAGTTTGGGCCATCAGCCGTGTGCAGTGAGGCATCTGATTGTCCCTTAATGGCTGGCCCATTTTCATCTGAATTTGAGAAAGGCAATGAAACACATCATTATCATTATCTAGGACAAGTGGCTTTTATTTAAAAATTGAAATTATATCCTTTAGATTAATTTTTAACATAAGGGTTTAAAATGTGAAAAAAAAAGCCATTCGAAAGATAAAACCATAATGGTTTTATGGGGGGGCAGGGTATAAAATTGTACTTGTATCCATGTTGTCAGGGCAGGTACAATATCATAAAACAAGCACTAACCTGAGCCTCTTAGAGGAGAAGGAACATGTGTGTCTATTTGCCAAAATTCCTAAGTTGGGGCTACCTTCTGCCTTAAAACAGAGCACGGTGACTTTATTATTGTTTTTATCTTGATTAAAATGTCAGCAGCTGCCATTTATTATGTAAAATGTGTGAGGTAGATTGTTCTATTATTCTTGAAAAACACGCAATTGCTGTTGCATCTCCGTTTTCCCCTCAGTAGGATGGCCCTGCTGGGCGTATAGACAGAAAATCGTGCTTAATTATACCCTTCATGATCCTGGCTCTAAGCCAGCCTTGTTTTATTCCAATTATAACCTTTTCAAAACAAAGAGTAATGAGAGTTAGAGGAACAAGCTGACGACCGTTTTTACCTGAGATAAGTTGAGAACTAGAAACGAATTAAAAAAAAAAAATCAGCCAATGAATATGACTTTTTCTTGAGCCAGAACTTTCCGTAATTTGTTAGAATATAATATAAATGAGTGAGACCATCAGATCTCAGAAAGAGCTAAATAACTTGCCAGATTTCCTGGACATGGATTATTTGCCAAATTGAGCCAAATGTCACTTCCCAGTTTGCTATTCTTCATTGGCTCCCATTGACCTCAAGATAAAATTTCAAAACTGAAGCACTCACAGGCAAACTTCAAGGGGTTGATCTAGCCCTGGTGATGGCCCTGGCCTCTTATCTCCAATTACCCTTTCCCCTCCTTCCAACCTTTTCTTATTTTTGTTCTTCCCTCTGCTCTCCTCCTGTTATCCATTCCTTCCATTAAACTTTTAATTCTTGCTGTCATATTTCAGCATCCAAAAGTCCTTTATTCTATGGTGATTCCCTTCTAATGCACCCTCTATTAACCTCATAGATGTACTATCTTCCCCTTGCTTTTTGATTATATTAATGATAGTTTCAAGTTTCATCTGTTCCCTTTTTATTTTTCTTTTTTGCTGAGGAAGATTAGCTCTGAGTCAGCATTCATGCCAACCTTCCTCCACTTTATATGTGGATCATGACCACAGCATGGCTGACGAGTCATGTAGGTCCACACCCAGTATTCAAACTCGTGAACCTGGGATGCTGAAGTGGAGTGCACTGACTTAACCACTACATCACAGGGCTGGCCTCAATGTTCACTTTTTTAAAAACTCAGGTCTCTGGCTTCTTGATTGGGACTTTTTAAAATGGTTGGCGGTTCATAGATGCCTATTTATTTTTAATAGTGAAGTGTTAAGAATCTGTTGGAAAGTTTTGTGTGCATGAATGGGGCTTGTTGGGTGGTTGGCTTTGAGGAAGGATGATGAGGCTGGGATTTTTAGGTGGGTGACCCCAAATGTCAGAATCTGTAGGCCTGCTCTCTTGGGCTGGTCAGTTTCCCCAGAGAGAAGTCCTAATCCCCTGCTGGGGATGAATGTTTTGGTCAGTGTGCTCAGGTGGAGCCTGAGAGGTCTCTCTCTTCAACATGTAGATTTTCACTTAATTTGCTGTTTTCAGGATAGCACTCCTGCCCTCAGCTGTCCTCATATCACAGAGCCCAGAGTTCAAGTCTTTCATGGTGAATGTCTTAGTCCATGTGGGCTGCTATAGACTGGGTGGCTTATAAGCAACCAAAATTTGTTTCTCACAGTTCTGGAGGTTGGAAAGTCCAAGATCAAGGTACTGACAGATTCAGTGTCTGGTGAGGGTTTCCTGGTTCATAGATGGCCATTTTCTCACTAGGTTCTTACATAGCAGAAGGGGCAAGGGAGCTCTGTGGGGTCTCTTTTAGAAGTGCACATATCTCATTCATGAGGGCTCCACCCTCAGCCCTAATCACTTCCCAAAGGCCTCACTTCTTATTACCATCACATTGGTGATTAGAATTTCAGCATATGAATTTGGGAGGACACAAATATTTCGTCCATAACAGTTAAAGTGGCCTGGTCACCTGGGTGCGCACAATGGAGACACAGTCCAGGGTTCTCACAGTTTCCCATGCAGACCTCAACCAGTCTTTCCGATTGCAGCCCCGCCAGACTCTCCCAGCCACAGAGGTGCCTGCTCGCTCCCATTTCTGCACCTGGCCAGGATTCTGCAGCTTGATGGAGCTTTTGGCTTAGTCTTCACCAAACCCACAGGCTCTTAGCTTTCAGTTTTCCATCATCTGCTAATGCAGTTACTATTTGTTGTTTTCTTTTCAGCTTCCAAAACTTTGTCAACATTTGAATTCTACTCTTGCTGCTTCTCTTTTTCTTTATCCTTGTGGGTTTGTGCCCTTTTCTGGTCCATTACAGCGGCATTTCAGGAAGGAGCGGAGGTAGACATGTGAGTTGAGTTTAATCAGAAGTCCACTCTCCTCCATTTGCAGGCTTCAGCCACTCTGCTTTTTCTTTGTTTCTTCTAGAGTGCCATAGAGGCTTCCCTTAGAGCTTTGCTATTTATTCCCTTTTCTTGAAACATTCTTCTCTACTCTCTTTATGGATAATCCTATTCATTTTTCAACTCTTGGTTTAAACTTCATTTCCTAAGGAAATCCTTTTTGGCACACCCCCAGGCTCATTATGGTCTACCTGTCACAAATGCACATAACCCCTACATTTCTTCATTTTGGAATTCACTCTTTGAAATATCTTCCACATTTGCCATTGCCCACAAAGGGGTTTAGGTTAGATGGATTGTTACAAATTCACTCCCCCCCAAAAGTGTGTGCTCAGCCAGCAAAAAGATGAGTAACTGCCTCCTTCACATTTGCTTGTAAAGGAGAGCTATTAAAGTCTCCTAGAGTCTCTTATTTTGTCCAAATATTGACTTATCCCATGCCTTTCTTTCTTCTCTCCATACTAAGTCATTTCTAAAAGAGAATAATCCATTCCTCTTTTTCACAGTTTCAAAACTTTATTTTTCTTTTTCATCCATGGGTTGTTCAGTAGTCACAATCCAGCAGAACTGTGCTTAACTTGAAGCCTCTAGCCTACAGATTCTATTCATTTTCTCAACCATGGTTATCATAATTCACAGAGGAATGCCAAGTCCCCTTTCACCCAATTATACATTTCGTTGTTGCTTCCTATTCATAAAGGAAGATGAGTTTCCAGTTCTTTGGATTTTTTTCAAAAATACAACCTGACTCATTAATGATAATTTTCCTTGCCTGCCATCTGAGCTCAAGCACACTCACTCGAAATAACAAAGCACAGAGGAATTTGAATCCTTTGACAATCAAAGCTCCATACCCCTAACCTTGAATAGAAAATAGATGCTAATAAATTCAGGGTCTTAAAAATGTGAATTATAGTCATTTCACACTTCGTGGCAGTTTCATGCTGAAGAAATAGCTTAAAACTTAATTATGATGCTTGTCCCTTCATTAAGTGCAGATGACATTCCTAAGATAGATTTTTATAATGACATCTGAGGAAAGGAGTTGAGAAACTTATTAGTTATTCATGATGGAGAATATTGACTGTGTACTGATTAAGGGAAAGTGTTGACACCCTTCTTAACATGATGCATCTGTCTCTTAGTTTCTGGTTCTCCCTGTGGTCCTCATGGAATGCTCTTTGGGAAATGGAGAAAATGCCCTTCAGCCTTCAAATGCATATGTATATAGAAAATGTGCATGATGAGTGGGATTAAAATGGAGAGCGGGTGGTGTTGGGCTTCTGATGATCTGACCCTGCAAATAACGGCTGTGCTTTGAGGACCATTCCTGAGACACACAACCCTAATGATTGGACACATCCCGCTCTCAGCACTTGAGGAGCCATTAAAGTACGTTCAGTACTTCAGTGGCTCATTCTAAAGCCAGAAGTCAGTTCTTGGTGAGCGCTGTATGAATAGTTTTGCCTCCTGCCACATAATAATCCCGTAGCTTGAGCCATGCGGTGACTAAGTGAACAGGTAAAGGCATAATCCCCCTCTGTTTGTGCAAGGTGTGATGTTCTTACAAAAAAAGAATGTTACTCTTTGTTCTAATGACCTAGAATGGCTAAGAAGTGATGGCAGCAGAACCAAAAGTGGAATAGCTTAACATAAGAAAGCAGTCTCTAGCTGTCTGAAGTTGTAAATTATCTCCCTGGGGAGTTCTGAGCTTCCATCACTGAGAGACTCAAGGTAAGGGGGCTATCGTATCAGGACTATCACAGAGGTGTGTCAAGCATTTAAAGGATGGAAGATTTTAACTAAATGACCTTTCCAATCTGCTCTAATATGAAGATGCTAAGACTGCTCATGGATGTGATTTTACCAGAGACCTCTCATTACATTTAAATTCCTTTAAAAAGCTCCATTCATTGAGTAGTTGAAGGACAGAAACTGTGACCAGCATTCAATGATTCCTTTTTTATTTTTCCTTGTACTACAGGAGAACAATTCAGATTCTTGTAGTGCTTTGTATATTTCAAAGTATTTTCACAAATGCTCCCTCAAAGACTCCCCACCGTGGGAGGGGAGGGATTGCCTTCGTTCGTTCCCATTGTACAGATGAGGAGACTGAAGCGTTAATATGCACCCCCTCTCTTTTTGGCATAATGAGAAAACCCTATCCAGTCTCAGAGCTCAGTAAGACTTGGAGGTTTCAGACCGTGGGACAGAATCTCTGACACTGGCGACAGCAGGGAGTTAGGAGCAGAGCTCTTGAGCCGGACTGCTGGACTCTGGGTCCTGGTTTCACTACCCGCTAGAGTGTGATTCTGGGGAAGGTTTTCAAATCTCCTTCTGTCCCAGTTCCCTCGTTTGTGAACGGGGATCAGAATAGCTCCAACCACAGAAGGACTTGTGAGAACTAAATGGCACGAGTTTTATGAACTACATCAAACATTACCTAGAACTTAGGGCTTAAATGTTAGTTTCGGGGGCTTTGATGTTGAAGCAACAGATTATTACTCATTCTTGATTATGGCCAAGGACTCTGTCCCAGTGATGCGGTAGTTTTGGTATATCATGTGCCCCATATATAATACTCAGCAACAGGTTAATAGCCTATTTTGTACAAGTCAGTAGCATCAAGACCATAATAAAACAAGTGTGAGCTGATTAATTTGCCCAATATTGAAAGTGATCTGTAACCTGGCTTTTGAAGTTTTCTTATAGCAAAGGCATTTGCCATCTACATTAAGGCTCAAGAGAGAGAAGCAGACCTTGTCCTAAGGAGAGAAAAACTGAGACTTCAGTACCACCCAGACAAGATGAAGCAATAGTTATTGTGGTTATGAGTGAAATGATAGTGTTTTAAGCACTCCTACCACAAAGAGCTTTTGGACTTTTTCTAAATTTATTTGCAGTTTGGTGAGAGATGGGGGTGGAAACATTATTTAAAAAGGGAAAAGAACAGAATTTACATAGCAAAATTTTTTAACCTCCACTAACTCTAATACTACAGTGACCAAAATACTTTCCCTCCTGGCTCCTTCAGCCATTTGTAGAAGAGTGACAGAGACTTAGAGCTGCTGAAGGGCCAGACCAGCAGAAAATCCCAGAAACAGAAGCCTGGTCTGGATACCTTTGATCCTGGTTGCTGACTGCCACCAAGAATCAATGGCTCTCTCAGAACCCTAGCAGGAAAATGAAATTAAGCATTAAACTCTAATGAAGTTTCTTGTGGGGTTTTTTTCATTTTAATTTTTCACATGGACTCCTTTGAGATTATCCTAGAGATTGCCCATTTATTTTTATATATGTTCATAAAGTTTTTGATCTTCCATTAGAGTGCACCCTGCTGAGTTATGTTGTTTTCTTCCCCTAAAGGCCATAGTGGCTTCAGTGGATTTTTGTATCATAACCACATGTTGCTGTCACTGGACTCTTGCTTCCTACCTGCATCCTATTGCTGGGCCAGATGAACCTGCAAGATACAGTGGCTGCTGTGGTTTTTCTGGTAGAATTAATTCTCTTTGGTAATAACAGTTAGTTAGACACTCCTTTGGCCATCTAAAGCAAACCTCAGCAATATTTTTTAAAGGACTGGTGTCACTTGACTGGATACTACTAATGAGGTTTAGTGGATGAATGACACACTGTTCAAAATGCTGTTTCCATGGGTTCTCTGGGCAACAGTCAAAACAGGGGTTGAGGGGTTTCAGCCTGGGACCTTGAGACAAACTAAGCAATGCTGATCCTTTGGTTCACCAAATCTCCCATGTTCCAACCAAAAACTTGATAAGATCTGGGGACACAGCCTATAAAGTAGAACAGCGGGAAGCAGCCTTGGCATGCATTTCATAAGCTGAATCCATCCAAAATTCTTGAAGATGACATTTGCTGCCAGCATCTGTAATTTCAGCTGACTAGGGTTCTAGCCGGACCTACCAGGTTAGACACATAAATATAACCCAAATGAATCCATTCCGTCCCCAAATATTTGAATGCCTGCTATGTATCTGACAAATGTGCTGGGGATACAATGACGAACTAGACAGATGTCACCCTTGCCCTCTGAGTATTTATCTTTTAGAAGGGGAGACTTTGGCTCCTCAGTCAAAGTGACCAGTATTTGTGGAGCACATTCCTATTCCTAGCACCAGCTAGTTCCTTTGTGTGTCTTATTGCATTTAATTCTGACAGAAGAAGAAGTTCTCCTGGGAGAAAGCCCTGTAATCATTCCCATTTTACATGTGATGAACCAGACACTCAGAAAGTTTCAGGGACTTGAGCAAAGATGACGAAGGAGCCGGGAAAAAACCACTCACTTTGCCTGACGTTAGCCTACATTCTTCCTGTTAAACCATATCCAACCAGCCATACTCAAAAGCGATCTGCTCTTGGGTAGAAGACAAAAGGAATTTGTGTCCATATTGCATTTCTTATGCCTTCTATTGCATTTATTTGGAAAGGCTTTCTGACTTTCTGATCATGAAAAGTAATTGCCAGAAAAGCCGAAAGCTCAGCTGTCTGGCCATTGCCTCACTGATAATCTGCCACAAGGGAAATGTGTTACAACCGCACCTTGGGAAAAATGCAGGACAATGCAGATCAACAAAATTTACCCTTCAGTCACAGCCTACTAACCCTTGGGCCTTATCTCAGCACCAGAGAGGGTGAAAAACCTGTCTTCATGGCCTTTTGTACCATGTAATTGTTATCCATTTGTTTACTTGTTTATTGTTTGTCTCCCTTACTGGGTTGTAAACTCTAAGCCAGTGATTCTAAACCTTTACTTCATATTAGAACCACCTGACGAATTAATAAATAATCCTGATTCCTAGTCCCCATCCCAGAACAATTAAATCAGCATGTCTGGAAGTGCAACCTAGTTATTGGTATTGTTTAGAGCATGCCTGGTGATTCCAGGGTGTGGCCAAGGTTGAGAACTGGGTTCTAAGAGGACAGGTACTGTGTCACATGCCCTCATCACACTGCACACATTGAGTATTGTAAACTCTGAAACAGTGCCTAGGACGTTAATAGACACTCAGCAAATGTTTGCTGAATAATGGGTGGGTGCAGAGATGGAAGGATGGGTAACTGAGTGAATGAGTAAAGAAACCAATGATTATATCATTCACTGGAGTTGAGTAAGTTCTTAGAACACCTGTTATTAGATAGTTGTTTACAGTTGACCTTATGATACTTCAGATACTGCTGTGCCAAAAAAAAAAAAAAAAGAATCATTAGAGGTTTTAGATAAGTATATGAAAAAGTAAACAGCAAACTGCAGGGTGCTCACGTCATCTAGAAGTGGAATTTATTCTGCCTTCTTTAATACCACATTAATCTCCAGTCTTGGCGCATCCCCATCTTGACAGTGCAGGCAGCTGTTACATCAAAGGTAATGGTTCATTATTATTTCTTCACTGAATCATGTTTGTCTGAAGGAAGCAAAGATAACAAAGAGGAAATTATAGTTTGTGTGGAGTGGTGTGATTGCTTGTAAACCAAGCAATAAAAGGGAAGTGTACGCAAGCAACTGAGAATTCTGTCTCTGTCCTCCAAATGCAGAAAACGAGTAAAGCGAGCAGTTTATGCCCTATTCACGTTTTAATTGGGGGTGGGAGAAAGATACTTAAGTATCTTCCACACCTGGGCAACCTACAATTTCCTTGATACAGCATTGATTACACCCCTGGATAATTCTGTGGAATGCCAGTAACACTTTGGGCATACCAATTTTTATTCCAGCTCTTATTCATGTAAAATTCAAGCGAGTCTGTGTATCTAACAGGGAGCAATAGAAAGACCAGTGGAGAAAGTAGCATTTGTATAAATTTCTGTTGATGTACCCAGTACTGCTTTGTCAATATGTTACTTGGATGTCAGCTGAGATTATCTTGTCCCCTAATATCTACCTAAGAGTGATTGATGCAAAACTCATTTTAAGCAAAATGTAGTATCCATCCTAAGGACTTCCTCCTACTTTCATGATCACCTCTGATTTTGTGCTTCTGTTCTGTGAATGTATTCACTTTAAGACTAAACACCTCCACTAGACCATCTATCAGTTTTGTGCAAGTTTGAAAAAGGAACCCCTTCCTCAGATCATTTAATTTCCATCTGTCAGAAAATTGTCATAATACAGTGATTTTTTTAGAACAAGACAGTTATTGCCAAGTAATGGAAAAATACAAGTGCACAAATCTATGTTGTCTAGTGTTTGAATTGCCCCTCCACACATGCATACACACGTGGCACCCTTGAGTAGCCCATGACCTGCACAATCACGTATGAAGTCCCTGAAAGGGCATCTTGCCACTTTGCTCGAGTTGTCCATGTATAATTCAAGGATTGGAATTTGGATCTCAGTACTTAAAGTTCCACCAAAAAGACTACAGTAGTCCCATCTTATTCATTTTACTTTCTGTGGTCTCAGTTACCTGTGGTCACCCGTGATCCAAGAAGATTAAATGGAAAATTCCAGTAATAAACAATTCTTAAGTTTTAAATTGCACGCCATTCTGAGTAGCACGATGAAATCTTGCACAGTCCAGCTCTATGCCATCTGGGATGTGAATCATCCCTTTGTCGAGTGGCTCCATGCTGTATATGCTACCCGCCTGTTAGTCACCTAGTAGCTGACTCAGTTATCAGATTGACTGTTGTGGTATCGCAGTGCTGGTGTTCAAGTAACCCTTATTTTACTTAATAATGGCCCAAAGCATAAGAGTAGTGATGCTGGCTATTAGAACATGCTAAAGAGAAGTTATTCTTGTTAATCTCTTACTGTGCCTAATTTATAAGTTAAAGTTTATCGTAGGTGTGTATGATAAAGGAGAAAACATAGTATATTTAGGGTTCAGCATCGTCCGTGGTTTTAGGGATCCCCTGTGGGTCTTCAAACATGTCCCCCATGGATAAGGGGGGACTACTGTACTCATATAAGGCTCTCATGTTTTGAGAAAACAAAACAAGGTAAAATTTGATAGTAAATATTCTTGTTCCGAAAAGTCCCCAGGCCACATTACCTAATCCCTCTACCTTCTCTAACAGTTTTTCCTTCTTTCTTTCTTCTCTCTCCTCTTTCTGCTCCTGATCTCCACATATCTAGATTCTTTGTAATGCAATCAGTTTAGTTAACTTCTTGGTAACTCAGGTTCCTCAGACCCATGCCCTTAGAGTCTTATCTTTTCCTCAAGCTGCATATCAAAGTGTTTTCCCAAACAGAAAGAATTCCTTCCCTAAGATAAACTCTGGGGTGAGAATTAAGAATTTTTCTTTAAATCTTGCTACAAATATTTAAAGTGGAATTAGGAATTGTACACTGTGGCAGCTGGTTTCTTTCTAGTAAACATTCTGTAGGCTATAAGTGGGAAGGAACCATTAAGGGAGGAGAATTCATAAGAGTTGAAGATGCAGATGGCCCATGGATATGACGTGGTCCAATCCTGTCACATAAGGAATGGGAAAATCTAGTCCTAGAAAGAGAGAACTACCTGCCTCAAGTCACACAGCTAAGTGGAGTGGTCAACACTGGAAACAGTCTCCTGATTCCCAGGCCTGGGTACTTTTTGGTGCTAAATCACCTTTTACAACGTTTAATTCATACTTTCTCTTCTGCTCACATGCCAGTTTGGTATCATGACTATTAGAATCTTGATATTAGAGTCAAACAGTGCTAACTCCACCACTTACTAGCAGGGACTTAACCCCTCTGAGTTTCTGTTTTCCTGTTTGCAAAATGGGGATGCTAATACAGTTAAGTAAGAGAATCCAGGTTGAAGTGTACTCTTGAGGTTTCGGAAGGCTTTTAGTGTTTTTATGTCCTGTACTTTATCCACTCAACTAGTAAGCGTGTCTTAGGAATACTTAGATATTCAGAATGCAAAGATGAATAAATCATGGTCCCCTCCTCAGTGACTACATTGCCTAGTAAATGTGAAAGTTAGGTTTATAACAGGCCTAAGTAAAAGTTTTATAACAGGCCTATGTACTGAGACAACACAGATGAAAAGACATGTGTGCAAGGTCTCAAAGATGAGTAGGAATTCACCAGAAAGAGAAGAAGGTGAAAGCAATCCAGTAGGGAGCGGTAGCAGCATTTGGTACAGCGTGGAGACATGAAAGTGCATGCATGATGTGTTGGAAGTGTGATGAAAATGTCAACAGAGCATTTGGGACAGAGAGCGATAGGAGATGGTGCTGCAGGGGTATATTAGGAACGGATGATGAAAAGACTTGGATACCCTGCAAATAAATTTGGATTTTAACCTATAGATGATGGGGAAGAACAAGCATAATCACAAAATAAAAGAAGTGCTACCATATTAATCATTACAGCAATTTTTAATGTTTCACTGTTATACATGTTCTTGATTTATTCTCAGTTTGGGATTACTGCTGAAAAATACTCTAGTTCTAAGGTGGTCCACTTGAAAATGGATTACCTCAAATGAAGTAGCCAAACCAAATGCTGTCACGAAGGTGCAAATATAATCTCAGCAGGCTTTTATTTAATTGAGGGCTTACATAATGCAGGAGTTCACTGTAGCTAAAATAACATGTTCTCTGCTGCTGGATTTAATGAAAACCTGCTTAAAGTGTATATAAAAAGAGTGAAAAGCTAGGTGCATTTTCTATTGGGTACATTTCCCAGGACTTTACTTGCTGAGGATCAAATATTACACACAGTGCTGACTTATTCTAGGATATGTAATTTTAAAAAGAGAAAAGATCATGTAGAATATCAGTTTAATTAAAAAAAATAGATGCATTGCCACAGCTATAATGTTATAAAACACATGACTAGTAAGTTTATGGATCCCTTCTCACTGAGAAATAAAATCCTGTTTCCCATAGGATGTGACTGGCACCTGGAAATTTCTAAAATAAAATTTTAGAAGGCATCGGTAGAAAGATACATGTTGAATAGCTTCTAATGTTGGCAAGTATCAGGGAAGGAATTCTTTAGAAAACATTCACAGTGGAATAGTAAAAGAACAAACAAAAAAATTGTTGGCTTTTGCTTTACCCCTGTTCTCTGAAATCAAACAGTGTGAATGCAAAGATCTTTTCAGCTTCTGCCAAAAAGACAGTATCTTCAGGCTATACAATAGCTGCTTTAGAGTTTAACACAGTGACCAAGATAAAGAAAGAGACTGCAGTATGAACAAGGAACGTTCAAGTAGTAGGCAGAAAATTAATTGGAAATATAGGAAGAAGCCAGCATGTCCAACTGTGCAGAGAGACAGAGGACATCGTTGAATCAGCAGGGGCTGAGCTCACTATGGCTTTGAGGCATTACGGGTCAAGGACAGTAGAAAGCTTAGTTTTTCACTTGAGAGCACTTAATAATGACATTGGGTGCACTGTAAGTGCTGAGGGTCTCCAGAGCATTGACACAACGTACACACGCACACAGTGGATTAATGGGTGTTTAGCAAAGCTGATGCCAGTGTTTCCTTCCCCATGCATCCTTCTCCCAGCACACATTTACATGGGAGATTTAACTTAGAATCCCCAAGAAAACAAAAGATTAAAACAATTGACACACTTCAGTGTGGGAGTTACGTACCAAGCCTGTGATAAAATATGGAAGGGAAGGGCCTGATTCCACTCATGTATCTCTGATAGTAGGAAGTGGGGGGATCTGATGACTGACAGCCAAGCACACATCTGAAAGGAACTGATGCCTGATATGCAGAGATGTTTAGTTCCACCAAGGGAACCACACTGGAGGGTAGGAAATACCTGAATGGGGGATCACTCATTCTGTAAGATTTTATTTAGTTGATAAGCTACATAAGCTCGTGAAACAGGCACAGACTCCTCCATCAAAGACTTCATAGATTCCCTCTCTTTTGTCTAATTAAATTCTATACTGAGCTCAAGCATCACCTCCTCACGCTCCACCCCATGCCCTAAGCTCTTACAGCACCCCACGTTTCTCCTCCGTAGCATTTACTTGCATTTTCTATTGTACCTTCACTTTTAGGCATGTTTTACTCATGTCTGTATGCCTGATTAGCCAAAAGCACCATGAAGGCAGAGCAACTTTCCTTCTGTTTTATCCCCTGTGACAAACACAGTGCCTAACACATAGTAGTTATTCAATAAATACTTGTTGAATGAGAGAGAAACAAGAATAAATCAGAGCTAGCTGTTATTGTTAACCCTAAGAGAGGAGATGGGTAATCCTGTAGACACAATTATATTTTGCTGTATTATGGAACCTCAGACACTTTATTGTGTCTGACATAGATCTAAATGTCTTTACTTAACCAAAAAACCCAATTTCCTGGGAATTCAATTAACAAGAACAACAAAGCCTGCACTTACAAAACCCCTAAGCACTTACATAGTACCCTGAGCTTTGAACTCACATAGACTTTAGTTAAGACCCTGGCTCTGTCACTTACTGGTTATATGATCTCCAACACACAACTTGATATCCTGGATGCTCACTCGCCTTATCTGTAAAAGAAAAATCATAATAGATTCACCTCATAAGGCCTCTATGAGGTTTGGTAAACAAAGCAAAGTGCCGGCACATAGAGACATTTAATATAATAAAATAATTATTCTCATTCAAGGGAAGCTTTGGAGAATTTAAGATTGATTCAGTGAGACTAAACAGAAAGTTGAGAACAAATTGCAAAAAAACAGTGCAACATTGGGCTGGCTCCATGACCGAGTGGTTAAGTTCGTGCGCTCCACTGTGGCGGCCCAGGGTTCGGACATGGCACCGCTCGTCAGGCCACGTTGAGGCGGCGTCCCACATCCCACAACTAGAAGGACCTGCAACTAAGATATACAACTATGTACGGGGCGGGGGGGCGGGGGGTTGGGGAGATAAAGCAGAAAAAGAAAAAAAGATTGGCAACAGTTGTTAGCCCAGGTGCCAATCTTTAAAAATAAAGAACAGTGCAACAAATTGTAACTCACTTGTTTACTAGTTGATTATCTCCCACACAAAACTGTAAGCTTCATAACAAAGGGCAAAGTCTGTTTTGTTTACTCCCATGTACTACTGAGCACAGTACATTAATACACATTAGACAGATGGATGGATGAATGAGTAAATGAGTAAATTCCCAGACAAGACATTATCAATTGCCAAACTATGTACTAGTTAGAGTACTTTATGGTCTATACTAGGTCACTAGTTAAATACTAGTTAGAGAACTTTTGGTCTACGCTAGAGTTCAGAGCACCAAGGGTTAGCACAAGAAAGGGTGAGAAAACTCTAAGCCGAAAGGGTGAGGGGAGATGAGTAAGTAAGAATGCTGTGACAAGAAAGCATAACACTATGGGCTTCCATGTGGTCATGGTCATAGACACTTTTGATAGGGACTAAATAGTCTTTCATGCCCTGATCCCTGTTGTGCTCTCCTGCACTATGGACTCCAGATATGATGCATTATTTCTGGATTCTCAAATTCTTTTTCTTCCCACCTAGTCTTTGAATAGTCCTCTGCGTGGACCACGTCTGTATCCCCTTTTTGCATAACTGCTCCTCATTCTTTGGGACTCAGTTTAGACATCATCTCCTCCTATAAGTCTTCTCTGAACCCTCAAGCTGCTTTCAGCAATTATTCCTCTGTATTGTGTTTCCATGCTAAAATGTTCCTTTACCCCTAGTAGGATGGGGAAAGACAGGGACAGTTCATGCCTCATTCACACTAACCAGCCTCTAGCACATACTAGTCAGTATTGATTGAATGATTAGCATCATTCTAAGATGTAAAGCCTAAAAGACTCACAAGAATGTTGCTAGAGAAATAGGAAGATTGTAGGGGATGGTTGGAGTTTAAAACTGAAAAATTTCAGATTTTAGTTTCCTTTGAAGTAATGGAGAGCCAGATGAATAAAATCCCTAGTAAGCAATAGAACAGGAATGCAAAAGAGAGAAGCCTGGGCTGCACAGGATGACATCTCCAGGGAAGATGGAAGAACAAAGAGTGAAAAAGACATCCATACATTTGGGGAATAGAAGAAAGAAAAGGAGCTGACAAAGGAGTGAAGTTACCGAAGCCGAGAAGGTAAAAATGTTTCTCAAAGGAGTAGACATGGTCAAACCCTGCAAGTGGAATTTTAATAAGCCGTTAAAGCAAAGGGCAGTTGCTGAAAGGAAACGGTGGTGGAGTGAAGACAACTGCTCTAGCTCTCCAGAGGGGAGAAGATTGCCTGGATAGGAACTAAAATGGCCTACTTGGCCAAGGGCAGCTGTTATCAACCAAGTTAGACTTATGCCTGTGAAAGGCAGTGAAAATGGAGAGATGGAAGATGGAAGGGAAAAAACTGAGCGAGGAGAGTATGAGCTAGAAAGTCATTGGTGTTATTCTGCTTTGTCTCTGAATCCTGTTGTTCCATATGCTCCTTTCCTGCAGGGAAGTGGAGTTAGGCATATTGCCATATAGAATGCGTTTGCGGTTTCCCAAACATTTGATGAAGCGTGCTATGGAGTGTTTGGAGAGGAGTGCAAAGAACCATCGGCACTCCTCATGAACATCTTTTTGCTTTACTTATAGCTCCTAGGAATTTCGGCATTTCAATACCCACAGAACCTCCAGCTTGCTTATGTGCTGCCTGGGGACCCTTCCTAAGTTTTCTTCGTGTGTGCGTGCCTCGTCAAGAAGTTTATAGTACTGTTGGGAAGACAACAGGGGTATTGTCACTTACTTTAGTGTCTTGGCAGTAACCAGTATCCACAGTAGCTACTTAGCAAACGTTTATTGAAGTGAAGTCAAGCTGGGCTGATGATCCTTTATGCCACAAGGCTTGACTTTCATGCTCTTTCTTCTAAGTGGGTGAAAAATACCTTAGGAAAAATATTACTCTTCCACGAATTACTAAGAATAGTAGCTACCATATGCTGAGTACTATGCAAAAACACTTTCCACGCAGTTAATCTTCCAGATGATTCTATGAGGTAGAACCCATTTTTATTCCCATTTCATTGATAAAGAAACTGAGACCTGGAGAGGTTAAGGAATTTATTTAATCCAAGGTCATGCTGCAAGTAAATGACTCAGCCATTATTTGAACTTACGTTTGTCTAAGTCCAAAGAGCCCTATGCTAGACTGTTCCTCATAATGGTCAGCTCTTCTCTCAGAATTTCCATAAGGCATGTACCCGGAGAATGTCAGGACTATCGCAATCTGCAAGGCACTGATTTCCTACCTTTTTCCTCATTTGCCCTCCAGCCCTGATAGAGGCCGAGGTAATTAGTACAGACACTGCCTCATTTGGTGGTAGAACTCTGATGGATAGTCTTTCGAGGCAGGCTGGTATCTTATACACCATGGGTCCCCACCTGTCTTCATCCTTAAGCAGGATCCATGCTGAACACAGAACAGCTAAGTACTTGGTACAAAGCTTAGCCAGTTGCAAAAAGGTTTATAAGTGTCCAGGGGACAAAGGTGTGGTTGATTATTAAATTTGCTTTAGATTCATCAAATGATTTGAGCTCGGCGCTTCAAGGTAACCAATTTGAGAAATTCTTTTGAGTAACTGGGGATGGCTGTGCTTGACTCTCTGATGAGCATTGCTTTAGGGAATTCTATGGGCAAAGCCAAAGCCAGAAAGGGAATTTGATCTCGAGGACTTCCCAGAGCCAGTCCTTAATACTAACCATTTCTTCTTCTCATTATGAGCCTCTGTCAGGCTCTGTTGCAACCGTAGCTGTGATTTATTAACGTGTCTGATTCCCTCTGGGGCAGTCCCATTTTTCAAAGATATCCTGTGCTCCAAGCAGCTCTTCGCACAGTGACCGTCTATCAGAGGCACCTACTCCAGCAATCAGCAGCTCCAGATACACTCACGCCTCACCAGGCAATGCAACCATCTCCTGGGACCTGGCACAGAGGAATAATGGATTTAGAGAAATACACCACTGTGACAAAGTGAGAAGACAGATTAACAGAAAAGGCGGGGCAGGCCAGAGGCTGAGGAATATGAAGACAAAATTCCAGGAAACTAAGCCACATGATAGTAGCAATTTATACAGCTATAGCATCTTGATGCTTCCCTCCCACCCAGCAAGTGGAACTGGCATTTGAGCAAATGGAAGGGTCTCGAGGACTGTGAAATGGTCTCAGATCTGGATTGAGACAATCTAGAAATCAGCAGAATTTAAAAGACACCCATTCAAGTGGAACAAACTTTCCTTACTTCCCATCTTCTCATTCCATTTTATTTCCTTTTCCTTTTTAAAAACCATTTAGCAAGGACCATGAAACAGAACAAAGAAAAAGGGGGAGGTAAGCTGTTTATTGGAGTTAGAAAATTCGACTCGGGCTGGCATTATGTCACTGAACTGAATAGCTATCTGAGACTCTTTTTCCTTAACATTGAATGGACCCAAAATGTCACTGTTATCAAAGCTGCACATTGAAGAAGACAGCAGATAATGTGCCTGGGAAAATAGGTAGCTGCAGCCAGGAGGATATATAATCCTTCCATTCACTGACCCTCCTTTTCTCTGCATCACCTCGTGTCATGAATCGCTATTTGCTGACAAATTGTGCTGATAGGAACTTAAGGCTGGTTCCAGAACAAGAGAAACATGCCATTCACTTACTGCCAGTGACTGTCAGCCTTACTCATCCCAAGCTGATCGCCATGTTGCTGCCTAGTGGAGGGAGGAAAGGTGATAACCATCATCATTACAGGCTAATTCCCAGATACGCACTTCAGCACCTTAGTGACCAAAAAAGAGAGATTCAACCACCATGGGAAGCATGAGAAATTCTGCTGACATCTACTCTTGGGATTCCCAATGCCCCCAACACACAGGCACATACACACCCACCACTATCTCACTGCAGAAGAGGAAGAATTTCAGAACATTTCTGCCTTCATAATTGTTTTAAAATATTTGCTATTTTTAGCTTAGTGGCTGACACATATAAATATTTGGTATTTAAATCTTTTGTTGAATGAAAGAGTGACCTAATGGATTTTATCTAAGTGGATCTATCAACTAGGATATTCATAATAGTTGCTGTTTATAATGGGTTTTTATAGATATTAGTTTATTTGATCTTTACAACAAAAGCAGTGGTTACTCTACCTGTCCTCTTTCTTAGATTTCTTTAGTAGTGAAAAACAGAAACACGTTCTGGCTGAATTACTTAAAAGAAGAGGGGTTTTTTTTGAAAGGATGTCAGGAAGTTTCCCAAATCAAGAGGAGGCTGGAAAATGGGGCCTGGAGACAAGAAATACCTAAGACAGCTTCAGAAGGCCAGGAAGTAGAAATCCTAGAGACTGAAAGAGTGTGATCAGGAAGCCACTGCTGGGATGGACAAACTCCACCTGGTTTCCACCTCCTTGTGCTTCTGCTCAAGAGTCATATTCTAGGCAGGTGTTCCAGGTCATCCTAGCCTGACCTCCATGCTCCCCACTTGTCTTGGGGAGTGTGGGCCCCAGATTGTAGCTCCAGTGAGCTGTATTCAGTGAGAAAAAGATCCCAAAAGGAAATCAGGTGCTGTGAGGAAAGCAAAATGGATGCTGGGCAGGCAAGCAACCGTCAGTGTATGCTAGATCTCCTTTATGGTTGGAAACACCAAGCTCAAAGTTTAGTTGATTTTTTCAAAATCACACTCAGTACTTCAAAAAGTGACTCAAATCTGGTTTTTCTAGTCCCAAATTATCTATTCTTTCCTTTATAACACAGTCATACAATATATTCATTTAGACCTCAAGACAAGTCACTAAATACAATATCATACAATGTATGATATCATACATTGGATCCTGAATAGAACAGGATATAAGGAGAATTCAGTGAAATCCAAAGAAGGTCTGTAGTTCAGTTAATAGTACTGCACCAATGTTAGTCTCTCAGTCTTGACCAATGTCCCACGGGTCTGTAAGATGTTGTTATTAGGGGAAGCTGGATGAAGGCTATACAGGCACTGTTTGTACCATCTTTACTACTTTTCTCTAAGTCTAAAATTATCCGAAGTATAAAATTTCTTTTAAATGTCAGGTAGATACCTCCTCTCAGGCTTCTTACATGCATTTATTGATAGCCTTCTAGGTAGAAGGCACTATGGAGTTCCAAAAACTCTTGACATTTCAGCCTCTGTACCAAAGGAAGAAATTGTCTAGAAAGAGCAGTAACCACCCCAGAAAGGAATAGGAGGGACAGGCATCACATTCAGAAAGCTCAGAGGAAGCAAGGAAATATGAGGGCAGAGTTATGGGAAAGGTAGTATTCGAGTTGGTTGTGAAAGATGGTGAAATTTGGATCTCCAAGGGGAGGGAACTAGGAAGCAGAATCCCTGGATCAGAGAGAGGAGAATGAGGCTGAAATGGTGAACTAGGTAGGCACATGGAAGACCCCACCATCCAGACTGAGAATTTGGGATTTCCTCCTCTCTGTTGGCAGTTGGTCGAAGTCCGCAGAGCTGTTTTTGGAAAGGATGCTCCAACTTGATGTGTAGGAGAGCTTCTGAGTAGAGAAGAAAGAGGCAGAGAACATGGTGGGAAGATGATTCAAAACTCGAGATAAGAGAGCCTTCAGATCAATTCTGTGTCTTAAGCGCTGGAAATAGTCCCCAGTGAAAGTCTATGGTTGTCCAAATATCCAGAACTGTCTGATAGAGGCACCAAATACGTGCTGTTATTTACGGCAACCTGAACAAAAAAAACTCGAAAAAGATGATGGTAAAACAGCAGTGGGGAGAGAGAGGAGGGATGAACAGGAGAGACTGCGTATACAAAGGGTACAAAGAGAATGGCAGCTCCTTGAATACAGTTGGAGATAGAGGAGAAGAGAACTAAAAGGTGATTCCAAGCAGATGAGCCTTGTAACTGGAGATTTTTCTGGAAAATTAAGAAAAAGAGATTGCTCAGGGGGATATAAAGGGGTGGCAAAAGATGAGTTTGAGCTGTAGTCTGGTGAGCTGTTTAAATAGAAATGTACAGCAGGCGACTAGACATGTGGGAACACTGCTCAGAAATGAAAGCCATCTGCTTAGTCAGGACAGTTGGTGCCACAGAGTAAAGTTATTGTCAGGAAAACAATTATAAATAGAAGACATGGCCAAGTCATTAGTAAATGCCTACTTTTAAAAGGAAGAAGAGGAGCCTGCAATAAATAGAGATAGAAAGAAACTTCAGAAGCACAGGAAGGAGAAAATAATTGGTTCAGCGTGGAAGAAATGCCAAGGAAAATGAATGTCAAGAATGGTACGCTGCATTGAAAATTAGTTGTATGCAGACAAAGAGGATGAAAGATAAGTTCAGAAGGTTAAGGAGATTACAAGATAATACCATCTTTGAAGGTCAAAATGGGACTCAAATTGCCTTTATAGACAGACAAAAACTGTGCTGTCCACTAGGTACCTATGACTGTTTAAATTAAGTGAAATTAAAAACTTAGTTCCTCGGTCACACTGGGCACATTTCAGTGCTCAGTGGCTACCTGTGGCTACTCCATTAGACCAAATGGATGTAGAGCATTTCCATCATTGCAAAAAGTCCTGGTGTACAGAGTTGAACTAAAACAAGGGTCAGGAAACTTTCTGTGAAGGATGAGATAGTAAATATTTTAGGCTCTGCAGGCTGCACTGTCTCTGTCACAGTTACTCCACCCTTCCATTGTAGCTTGAAAACAGCCTTAGAAAATACACAAACAAATGGATGTGGTTGTGTTCCAGTAAAGCTTTATTTTTGGACAATAATATCTGAATTTTGCATACTTTCCATGTCATGAAATATTATTTGATTTCATTTTAACCATTTAAAAATATGAAACCCACGCTTAGCTTGGGTGCTATCTAGACACAGGTGTCAGGTCAGGGTTGGCTAATGGGCTGCGGTTTCCCAACCCCTAGACTAGAACATTGCGGATCTCAGCAACAGAGGCAGCACGAGCCTGAGCGTCTGTGTTTGCTAGTTTGGCTGGACAAGAATAAAAATCTAAAATGAATGTAAATCAGCACTGAGTTTCATCTGCTCTTCATCATCCAAACAGATAATGCAAGTCAGATAAAAATACACATCAAAATTCCATGAGCTGTGTTAGAATGTAAAAAGAGATGCTGTTCATATATAATGATGAAAAGGAAATTTTGATGTGTGGAGTTGATATTAATACACTGGCATTTCAACTTGTGACTTGGTAACTAGATGTATTGCCATATAGAAATCAAATTAGATGTTCGCTGTAAAAAAAAGAAAATCACCATGTTCAGTCCCACTTGCTGAAATATCAATATTTGCAATCTTAAACACTGATGATCCCAAGACTCTTACAAAATCCTCAAAGAAAATGCAGTTGAGTACAATAATGAGCTTCTTTGTTTAGAAAACACTGGTAGTAAAGAGTTTCGTTCTTATCTACCAACTTCCACTAGTTGACAGTAGCTGTCTGGAGCCCTGAGATGAGGAGCGTCATAATTGACTATGAAAGTGTGCCATGGGTGAGCGTGTGGGATGTGTGGCACAAGTGCTAGGCATTTGCCATCCCTAGGTGGGCAGCGTGATACAGTGGGGGAAAAAATTAGATTTTAAACCAGTTGAAGATCTGATTCTACTATATATGAACTTTTTTTTACCTTTTATTATGGAATATTTTAAACATATACAGAAGAGAGAATGGTATAATGAGCCCCTATGTACCTATCACCCAGCTTCAGCAATTATTATTTCATAGCCAATCCTTACTTCACTTTTTCATCCCTGTACTATTTAGAAGCAAATCACAGACATCATAGCATTTATGAGCTATTTTTTGACCAATTTCTAACCTTGCCTAGCATGCCTCTGTTGTTATACAATTTGTTGTTGTTAGTGCTGTTGAGTTGATTCTGATTCCTGGTGACCCTGTGTACAGCAGAGCATAACCCTGCCCAATCTTGTGCACCATCCTCTCACCTTCCGGCGCTCTATCAGACAATGCTCCTCTGCTATTCACAGGGTTTTTGTGGCCAATTTTTTCAGAAGTGAGTGGCCAGATCCGTCTTTCTAGTCTGTCTTAATCTGGAAACTCCCCTGAAATCTGTCCACCATGGGTGATCCTGCTGGTATTTGAAATACCAACAGCAGTTTTCAGCATCACAACAAAATGCAGCCACCACAGTATGACAACCGACAGACAGGTGGTGTGGTTCCCTGACCAGGAAACAAACCCGGGCCACTGCAGTGAGAGCGCCAAATAAATGCTTTAAAATTGTTCAGTGTTTTTCAGTGTGTAATATTAAGCTGAATCAGACTGGAATATTTTTGAAATGGTCTAAAAGTGATCGATTAAAAAAAAACTTGAGTTAACTGCATTGTAATCTAATAAGCCTATGGTACTTGTATGTAGGAGGTGGAAGACGTAATTTATACCGCATGCACTCCTGATGCTGTATCCTCAGGCTCAGCCAGCAATGACCATGTGCCAGATACCACGCTCAGCAGAGTCACCTCCCTTCTTCAGTGCCCTGTAAGATGGTGTTATCACAAGGCCAGCTGAGGCACAAGTGTCCTGATCGATTGATCTGAGCCCAGCCAGCCAGAAGAGGAGGCAATTAGGGGAATAATTTACTGTTTGAATGAAACATGGCTTCCAACACACCTGAGCTTTCTCTACCTTATTAAGCATAACTCTGATGTTTCCTTTGGTAGATTTTACTTTTTCTACTCAAATTGTCTTCGAAACCTGAGTCCAGTAGCTACACAAAGTTTGGATATGTCTGACAAAAACCCTGAAGAAAGATCTAGAGGGAAACAAGTGAGTTTAGACTAATTTTTATGACGATGAAAACAAGGAAGGCAAGAAATCTTATTAAATACACTGACTGCCTAGAGAAAGAGAGCCCAGTACATCGTACATCCCCAGACCTGAGAAAAGAAGCACAGGATCTGACCTCGAAAGCATCTTTAGGATCTTCCACAACAGTTTAATTTCTACCTTGAGAAATGGGTAGGAAGATGGAAATGAGAAGGAGAAGATGTTCTCCCCTTCAGGAATATTTGGAGGTGGTTTTACATTTATGTTGAATAATCAAAATGCTGAGTACATCAATATATCTGCCAGCATGCTGTGATAATAATAAGGAAACAGTTTAGAGGCGGGAGGACCTGACCTCTGACTGGCTGGTTGCCCCTGTCTAGTCAATTCTCTCTGGTCTCATTTCCTTGTCAGTAAAATCAGAAGGGTTGACTATCAAAAGTTTCAACTGACAGCCTATGGATGTTTAGTTTAACATATGGATTGTGTTTTGTTTATTTTTTTAATTAGCTGCCGATATTTAAAAATTGGGCAATTTCACATCTTCTTTGAACCCCTGTTCTTACATGACAAGAACTGGGAATCTCCAAACAGAACTGCTGCCATCAGAAAAGATCGGTGGTCTCTTAGTGTCCCCAGTCCCCCTCACTCCTTAATTGTCTCTGTGACAGTGAGTCTGAAGGCCAGTTGCCATTTACCACTGTACTTGCAGTGACTTCTGACATATTTTACTCTCTCATCCCCTGCCTGATCCCTGGAGACATTTGCAATTACAACCTGGACTTTATGAACTCCCAGGTCTCCGAGGTTCTGTGCTTGTCTGGTAAAATATAACATCCCAAACGGCTACGGTTGCAATATGTTGTCTAATTAAAGTTTTCCAGCAGTGGGAGCTTTGGAGTCCAAACTTCAGGACTGACCTTTTCACCCAGGTCACTGTAATTTTCAGAGGAAATGCTGACTCCTGGATCGGGGAGTTAAAGTGAGTGCATCGGAGTCCTGCATCCTGTTTAATTACATCTCCCTGGCCTTGGTACTCAGCCATTCACTAAGGATGTTTTTTAAACTTCTTGGGTCGTGATATTCAAATCTGAACTATAGCCATCTAGAGCGTTCTGGCCGCTTGCTTTATCATCTTCTATTTGTGTAGTCTTTTACAATTCTCAAAATTCTCTCCTAAAGAGCATTTGCTTTTCGCAATAAGTCTGTGAGAGAGATGGCGAATGTATTGCTATACCCCTTTTACAAAAGTGAGGAAAAAATAGGATGTTATTAACAAAAGTTTTTATATTTCAGCCTTTTCCCTTAAAATCGGACCCTGATACTTTGTTTCTAAAGTCATTTCCTAAATACAAAAATAAAAACGTGTTTATTTAATTAAAACATCATTCCCCAAGGCCTAAAGACTTCCAGACTGCATTATTCCCCCACCCCACTGAGACATAATTGAAGACTGATATGATACATTTTATTAATTAGGCCCGTCTGGTTTTCCCACAGAGAAAAAAGGAATGTGTCGTCTTTTATGCCAGCTGATTTAAATAAAAATCCACTTGGATTTAGCCTTTTCATGCTGGTGCTACACCAAAACGACCAGCACGTGAAATGTGAAATATTTACCTTTATTTCATTCTCTATGAGAAAATGTGAATTATTGTAGCAAAATATATTCTTTCTCAGAGCATTGAGGATCTTAGTATTATGCACAATTTGTGTATTCTCTTCCTGATTGACTGCAAACCAATCAAAATGAGTTGAGTAAAATCTTTAGAAGGAATACAGAGGGGAGAATGCCCTCTCCTTGGTTTAGTGGGCATTGCTCTGTGTGTGTGTGTGCATGCGTGTGCGTGCATGCATGTGTGTGCTGGTTAATTTTATGTGTCAACTTGGCTGGACCACAGTACCCAGATATCTGGTCAAAAATTATTCTAGATGTTTCTGTGATGGGAATAACATTTAAATCAGTAGACTGAATAAAGCAGATTACCCTTCATAATGTGGGAAAGCCTTATCCAATCAGTTGAAAGGCTTAATAGAGAAAGACTGACCTCCTCAGAAGAAGAGAGCATCATGCCAGCAAACTGCCTTTGGACTTGAATGGCAACTCTTCTCCAGCCTGCCAGCCTACCTGCAGAGTTTGTACTTGACAGCCTCCATTAGCGTGTGAGCCAATTCCTTAAAATAAATCTCTCTCTATATATACACATATACACACACACACATACACACACACACATACTATTGGTTCTGTTTCTCTGGAGAAACCTGACTAATACAGTGTATATATGTGTGTGTGTGTGTGTGTGTTATATCCTAAAACAATTAAGACTCTAAACCAGGAATTAGCAAACATTTTCTATAAAGGGCAAGAGAGTAAATATGTTAGGTTTTGAGGGCCATATGATCTCTGCTGCAACTACTCATCTCTGTTGTAGTTCAAAATCAGCCATAGACAATATTACAACAAATGGACATGACTGTGTTCCAATAAAACTTTGTTTATAAAATCAGGTGGTGAGTCACATTTGGCCCCTAGGCCATAGTTTGGAGACCTCTGCTCTATACCTCAAAAGTGTTGTCTGACATAGTCATTGCAACAATTACTTGTTGAGAGAGAAAATTTTGAGCATTTATCACATACCCAAGCATTTTATGGCATGTGATGTATATGCATTTTAACCAAAACTCAAATATACAAGATATAGAATCCTTATTTTTCTGTAGCAACTTGATATCTAACTTCAACTCCTATTCCACAAGAATGGCAGAACTTAAACTACAAGTTGGGACTCCCAAAATAATTTCCTCAGGGCTTATCTTGTACAAAGGGGGCATACCCACGTGACACTTGATATCTTCTGTCTCTGCTGATGTCCAGTGAGGTGTCCATTGTCTCATCTGGTCCCTGGTCATCGTAGGTCACACTGAGATTCCCCTAGTTCTTATCTGCAAGGCTCCTTCACATCCAAAGATGCTTTGTGCTGTCTGCATGCTACTCTTGATAATTTTTCTGTTCTTGCATCACATGAGGGCAGAGAGAACTCCTTAAGACAGTCTGTAGCCTTGTTGCCTGAATACATCAGTAAGCCAATCTTTCCCAGGGTCTTTCCCCTCCTGGGCTTTTTGCAACATTGGGATAGATTGAATACCATAAACTTCTCTCTCCTCTTTTTGTCCTCTTCTCCAGGCTCAGCCCATGAAGCAGGGTATAAGAAGTGGCCAATGCCTAAGTTGTCACCCCTACCTCTATTTTTCATCCCTTACCCAAGTGCAGTCAACTTTTTTCTTGTCCAGGAGTGAGGAAACCTCACTCTTATTCATCTTGTCTTAAGTCATTTCCAATCCCCCATCTGCTAAGCTTTTCACACCCGGAAGTCACCAAAAGACTCCTGTTTTCTCTGTTTCTTTCATGGTATCTTTTCTCTGAGACAGTGATCCTGGCTCTTGGATGGGAGGAATGGTCAAAGTGAGAAAGAAAATACCAGGATACAACATTGGTGAATATTTGATAATACTGTCCTATCACATGGAATCCTCACAACACTCAGAGAAAAATGAATTCCTATACCTGTTTTATACAACTAGAAACTAAAGTTTAGAGAAACTGAACCATTGGGCCAAATAGTAGACTCAAGAATCAAATGAAAGTCATTCTGACCCAAAGCCAGGATTGAACCTCCAGTGAGTTATATTAACCCAGTATTTACACAGGATGTTCTACCATTGGAGTAGACTATAATCCATGGAGTCTAATTTGTGAGTCAAGATCAAAGGAAAATGAGCAATGCCAAGTAGTCTCCTGGTGGGAAATAAGGGGTATAGACAAGGGCTACAAGTTTAGAGAAAGCAGAGATTACTGTGCATTAGGGTAAGGCTTTCAGAAGGAGGTGATAGTTAAGTTCAGTCTTTAAGGACTAATAGGATTTAGTTGATGGGGACATACAAGTTGTGGGGAGGAATTCTTTATCGTCCTGTCTTTGAGGAAGATGTCTGGTCCATGACCATGAATAGCTTTTGAAAAGAGCCACTGGTTTTAGGTATAAGTACGTATCCTAGTGACGTGAAACACATGTATTTTCTTCACCCCAACCATGAGGCCTCTCAAGTGGTGCCAGCCAATTTTTAACCATTTATTCCCTCTTTTAGGTACCTTGGAAATTTTAAAATGCTCCTCACCTTGAGACTCTATGGAACTGTCCAGGTGGGGCCAGGAGAGGAGGAATTATCTCCCTAATTACACCACTCAGTCATTGCCACTCAGACAGCAAGAAAGCCTTGGAATTTCTCATTGAGACCATTAGTTTCCTCTAGTGATATCTGTGAAACTAGGCAACGGTCAGTTTTGTTCTGGGAACCCTCCCAAAACCTCTGTGGAGTTCCAGTTGGCTGACTCTATACTCTTTGGTCCAGCATCCTGGAGCCCTGGGCAAGGTCTAAATTTTTAATATGTTCTCCCTCCACTTCTTGTTTGGACAGCCATTTGTTTAACTGTTTTGCACGTAAAAACTGTTCTTATGCATGATTGGAGTTTCTAAACTCTTTCCCTCTTTGTATGACATGTTTTGGGCTTAATAAGTAGACCAAAAACCAGAAAACAAAACCCTCTCTCAAAGGATCAACTCTTATAATTAAATACCTTTGCTTTCAAGAGCCTATTGTAGAGCTAAAAGTAAAGAATATGACTCATCATTCTAGGGTCTCTTAGAACCCTCTTCTCTCCCTTGCTTGCCACCCTCCATGTACATATATGCACACAGACAGACCACCGCTGCAGTAGGCGTGGAAAGCCATCCTTGATTCTGGAAGTTCAGGTTTCTGGCTGTTTGTTCTCTGGACGTGTTAGATGGCAATTGACAGTTATGCCTTTTTATATGTGAAGGTCACTTGCAGGTTTAAAAACTGATTGCCTTGGGGGGCATGGCTAAAGAGCACCGAGTTTCTTTTTGGGGTGATGAAAATGTTCTAAAAGTGATTATGATGATGGTTATACAACACTGTAAATATAATAAAACTCATTGAATTGTACACTTTAAATCAGCAGATTATGTGGCATGTGAATTATAGCTCAATAAAGCTGTTTTAAAAAAGCATTTAGATTTAAAGAAAAAGAAAGAAAGAAATAGCACAGCTCTCTGGGACCCTTGACTGTGTATCTGAGGAGGTGGATGGAAACTACTTGAAGGTGTTCTGTTCCCCAAACACTGGACTTTGTTGTCGTCCTCACATGTTTCCTATCCTACAGAACTCTCTGGGTCCCTCCTTGCACGTCTCCCCCAAATCTCATACGTATATATGTACTTGACCTAGAGAATGCTGACTCATCCTTTGGGAAACAGTTCAGACTTTTGCTGTTTCTGTGAAGTTTTTCTTGATCGGCCAAATGGGAGATAAGAGGCCCTGCCATGTGCTCATATTATATTATGAAATTTCCCTGTCACAGCTTGTTTTGTACTCTGTCAGAATTGCCTCTTCCCTGGACTGCGAGCTTTGTGAGAGCAGGAATCACTTTCATCATGTCCAGTATTATATCCAGCACCCAGAATAGTGACTGGAAGTTAGTACAGAATAGATGGATGGATGGACGGATGGTCAGTTGGATGACCTACCCACTAATATACAGTTTAGGATTTTACTTTCAAGGAATAAAAACTGATGGAAGCTACAAAGATGTTTTTCCCTCTTATGTCAGGAGAAAGAGAGAAGTAAAGATGTTGCCATTCAGATTGGTCATTTTGTTTTTTCAGAATCTGAATTTTTTTGAGTGGTGTGTAATGAAGGCTTTCTCTGGGGATAGTGGCTCATCTACATTTGCTATTATAATTGACCTAGCTCTGCTGCCCTGCTGTTCTCTCTGCTTGTTTATAAATTAGAGAACATCTTTCAGCTTGGTGGGGGTGCTGTGTTCTAGCACAGGAACAGTAAGATGGCAGTATGTATAGGACAATTTAGAGACATCATTGCAGCTCGAATGGAATGCCTCACACTTGTTCAAGGCATGAAATCACTCACCAGGGTGAGACCAAGTAGAATGAAAGTTTATTTGCAGGACTGACAATTTTTAAGCAGACTATGAACAGGGATAATATGTTGAAAAAATGGAGAATTCTCTGGTGACTGCTTCTTTCCTTTCCACCTGTTCCCTCCCTAATGGTGCCCACAATGGTCTAATGTGGCCACCAACTCGGTACTCCAAGCCCAGCTTTAAAATTAAGCCAACGCTTTACCAAAATATAACAATAAGTTGGAAGGTGCCTCAGAGGGCACCTGGTCCAGCCTGCTACTTAATGCAGGGGTCCCTTCCACAGTATTCTGAACAGATGGTATTCAGCTTGTTCTTTGTGCATCTCCAGCAATGATTGCTCATTACCACAAAAGTCAACAATAATGGCATAGAAAATTTGTTTCAGAGGAGCAGAGTTTTAAAGTGCACAGGTCTGGACACACCAGCCTCTGAGTCACGGCTCTGCTCCTGATCAGCTGGGTGCCCTTGAGCAAGATCCTTAACCTGTCTAAGCCCTATTTCTCTATCTATACAAAAGGGAGGTCAATAATATCTGACTCGTTATATTATGAAGATTGAATGAGAAAATATATGCAAAGCATTCAGTGTTGCCTGGTACATAGGAAATATCCAATAAGTAGTATCCTAGAAATCAAACCAGAAAAGTTCCTAAAAGGCTCTAAGACTTATATTTGCATATAATGGTCAAGAACAGAATGAGCTACCGCTACTAGGAGTGGCAGTCATGCCAATATCTTCCTCTAACAAAGTTTCGTCCTGTGACTCTACCTGGATTTGAAATGTGTGACTTGGAACTCATTCTCAGTTAAAGAGATTTTAGAAATAAGGAATTACAAAGCAGAGACAATGATGCGTGAAAAATGGCTTGATATATGTCTAGATATAGAGACTGGGGTTTTTGTGGGAATCATGACATAGACTGGGCTAATCATTTTCCTAAGAAAGAAAAGTGGAATAATTAAAAGAAGGTGAGAACTCCTTGGAGGTTTTGTCTATGCCCCTTGGTCATCTTGCTTTGCCAAGCCTGCTCTTCCACTGCAACAGATAGTGACTCCAACTAGACAACACAAAAACAAACAAATCAATTAGTTTGGAAGGAAAGACCATTTTTTTCTATCAGTACCCACATGCAGAGTTTGATGACTCCAACTGTGATCTCAGTGAATTTTTTTTTTCTATTTCTAAAGCTTGAAATTACCTAGCTCATCAAGGTGATAATTGGAATGTCTGCCTAATCTCTAAAAGATTGGCTGCTTCTTGTCAAACAAAAGACCATTGTTCTTGATTTTTCAGAATTACCTTGCATTATAATCAAGAGATATCCTTGCAAGTAAGAAGGCCATGAGTTAAGACCTAGCTCTCAGTTTAGCAAACCAAGAGAGGAATAAGGTTTATAATGACTCCACAAGATCTGTATTCACCCCCTTTTACTTCTTGAAAGATGGTCAGCACCAGAACCTGTTTCTTCAAAGTGGCCGTGAGCTACAGAGGATAGAGCTCTTGAGAAATATTCAAGAGTACTTATCAGGTGGCCAAGGATGTTTCAGTGTTTCCCACAGTGGCACTGATCCAGATCTCAGATTCACCTACTTAATTTAGAGCACATCTTGTGCGTGTGGGCTAAACATAAGGTTGGTGTGAAACAGGCTTCCCAGTAACCAAGAATGAGAGTGTCAAAGTTTCTTTTTGGACCATACTGTCATTACTTTCTGGTCACTAACTGTTATCTTGTGGCACCACTGTCTCCAACTGCACAAAAGCCATTTGAGTCTCATTCTTCTGGATGCAGACATCTTCAAATAAGGAAGGATAAGAAGACTTTTTTCTGAATGAAAGAACTTTCGGGAAACCCAGAATTTTCCTTCAATGAATTTCGTCATGACCAATTCCTAGAGCAATTGAAATGACTAATTCCTAAACCCTGTGCCTTTGAATGTATTATTCCTTCACACAGCATACCCGTAGTCCCACCCTCTGATTCTTTCAGGATAACTCCTACTTATCTTGAAACATCACCCATTCCTGGACTTCCCCCAGCATCTCAGCTTCTTGTATGGAACCTGCACTATTGTCTTGTAATTTTCCTGCTTGCTCACCTGTCCCCAGGACACTATGCACTCCACTTTTGTACCCTCAAGTTCATAGAACTTAATAACTTCCCAATAATGGTTTTGTTGAGTAGGTCTGACAGAAAGCGAACTACTCTAATTGAGGTATTCATTTTTTCATCCAACACATACTTATAAAGTTATTATATTTGAGGAATAGCAAATTATAAGGGAATGAGGTTCTAAAGTCAGCAGGACTGAGAGAACAAATTATAGTTTAAAAAAATTGCCCTTAGAATTCTCTTAAATTGTACCTATAGTACGCGGTCTTATATATTCAACCCTGTACAACAGTTCTAACACACTGTAAGGTTTGATAGCCACTGAGTTAAAAGAAAGAACAAAGGGCCGTCTAACCATCTGGGCAGCCAAATGATTCTGCATTTAAGTAACTATTAAATTCCTAAATATGAATCAGAGACTAGAGGTAGTATTTCTATTCACCCGAGAGTTTCTTTTAACATTAAGTTACTACAATCAATTAACACATATAAAGATATTTGTTTTAAGAGTAAAATGAGATAATAATTATAAAAACATATAGCATAAGTCCTAGCATCTCATAAATGCTCAATGAACATAAATGTAAATTTAAATCTTACTTGATTGGAACCATATACACATTTTTGTGTGAAAGTTATAGAAGAGAAGTCAGCCACTTGTTTCTCCGTCTTCTTACTGTGGCTTCACTGACTGGCTGCCACTGTTAATCCTTGGGTCTTGGCATTCTGGAACCCAAGAAGCAGAGTTTGGTTCTAATGACAGTATTTGTGTTAGATTCCTGAATCACGTGACTGTGCTGTGTGTGGCCATGCTCTGCCAGCCACAGAGCCAAGATGGGTAAATGAGGCAGATGTGTCCCCAGCCTTGGGGAACTCCAAGTCACATGTGAAAGACATAGGTTGAATAAATAATTACCAAAGGGTGTCTGTTATGGAAGAGGGAAGTCAGAGTGGCCAAGAAGCCTATTATAGTCTAGCCTGAGGGTCAGTGAAGACTTCCCTGAGGAAGTGATATTTAAGGTAAGTAGTAATTAGTTAAATGAACAGTGAGGGACAGTGTTTAGCAGGGGAATAGAGGAAGATCCAGAGACAAGAAAGAGCATGAAGAAATTAAAGAAATCCAATCTGGTTGGAATGTGGAGGATGCACTTGACCACTGCCTCCCCCACCTCATCGTGTGTACCTGACTAAACCCCATCCTTGGTTAATCTAACCCTCTCCCTACTCTCTCTCTTCTCCAAGACAATAGCCAGAGAAAAGTATACAATCGTATTAACCAGTCTCTCTCTAAGGTCATGAACCCTGACTCCAAGTGGGTTGTAAGTGCAATGCAGAAATCCTCCAACATCTCTTCAGGCATTCCCTGTCATAGTCCCCTAGAGAGTTACTTTATACCACTACTTTCTCTTAAAGCTTCAATATCCTCCTTGCTATGCCTCCCTCTCTTCTGATGGCCTTGTTTCCTTTTTCATGAAAAAAAATAGATGCAATCAAAAGAGAACTTCCACACATTCAGACCATGACATCTACCTGTGTGTTTACCATCTGCCTTCCTCCAGTTACCAAAATAAACGGTCCATGCTTCTCTCTCAAGCATTCCCTCCACTCCCACAATGCATCCCATTCTCTTGCATGTATTCAAGGTTATTAGTCCAACAATTGACCACCATCCCCTCACGTGTATCTTCAACTTTTCCATCTAAATCATTTCTATTGGTGGTCAAATATACTCTCATCTCCTAGAAAAGAAAAGAAAAGAAAAAGTAGAAACCTTTCTTTCACTTCCACGTTACTTCTGGCTACCAACCCATTTCTTATCCCCCTATAGGAAAACTCTTTGAAAAGGTGGTCTCTACTTTCTGTCTTAATTTCCTTCTCTCCCATTTTTCTCTTGATCCACTCTAGTAGGCTTTCTCCACCACTCCAGAGAATGCTTTCCACATTCATCCGTGACCATCACCAGGAGTAGATTTACCTTGAAACTGATAAAGCTCATGCTTCAATGATCTTCAGTTTCACAAGGTCTTTCATGGCCCTATACCTAATTTATATTCTCTCTCTTAAAGAAAGTCCCCAAATTATATAAACTTTGGACCCCACAAAACCTGGATCCACCCCTCACTTCCACACTGCCATTTTCAAGGTCAGTTTTATTAGTCCTTTTCTTACTATGTCTATCAGTAGTATTGGACCAGAGATCATTCCCTCATTCTTAAAAAGTTTTCTTTACTTCAAATGCTTTCTCCAGATTCTCCTCCTATTCTGCTGGCTGCTCCTTCTCAGGGTCTTTGGCTGTCTCTCATCTCCCTCCCCTCTAGTCATTGTTGTGCCCCAGGACTCAACGCTGGGACCTTATCTACATTGGTCTCATTGGTAATCTTATCCAGTGTCATGGTTTTAAATGCCATCTCTGTGCTGATGCCTCTCAATTATTTACCTCTAGCCCAGGGCTTTTCCCCTGAACTCCACATTTGTATGTCTAAGTAGTTATTTTCCCTGTTGGATGTCTGATAGATACCTCAAATACTAACTTTAAACTCCTCATTTTTTCCACCCAGCCTGAACTTCTCTAGTCTTTCCTGTCTCAGTAAGTGGTAATTCTACTCTTCCAGTTGCTCAGGCAAAATAAAATCTTCTCTTTCTTCATGTTTTATATCCAACTTGTCAGAAAATTCTGTTGCTTCTTTCTCAGAAATAATATCCAGCATCTAATTACCTTTCATTGTCACCGCTGTTCTCCTACCCCAGTCTGCCATTATGTCTTGCCTGGATTAGTGTAATAGCCTGCTAAGTCATCTTCCTGCTTCCACAATTGATTGTTTATATTTTCTATATTTCAGTCAAACTCAGATTATATCACTTCTTTGCTCAAAATCATTTAATTGGGGGAGGAGCTAGAGATAGAGAGGGGAGGTGAGACAGGGTCACCCAGGGAAGATCAGATGGCGAATGGGCCTGTAAGCACATTTAAGGTGTGGGTCGTCATCCTTGGTGAAATGGAAAGGCTCTGAAGAGATTTGAAAGGGGACTTATCCAGATTTTCATTTTAAAATGTTTTGACGATACATTAAGACCTGGAAGAGCATAATCATAGGATTTCTAGTACCCTTTAGAATCTGAGAACTTGGAGATATGCAGTAACCAATATTACCATTTACGTTTACAAAGAAAGCTAAAAATGATAGCATCTGCATGCATTGACTATGTTTGTTTTTTAAGTAAGGTATTAAATAGATTCAGCCTCTCCCAATTCTTTATACTTTTAGAAAACGGTAAAATTCAAATAGGTGGAAAATCCATAGAATCAATTTAGCCTTATTTTTGTTCAGATTATTTAGGATTGCTTTTGTAACCTGTCTCAGAGACTTAAGTGGTCTTGCTCCCTCTGTTTGCTTTGTTTATAAATGAGGCATATGCAATTAAAATTCTTATCAGTCAGCTGAAATTGCCTGATCTTTCTCTGACTCTAGATGCATTTGTGTTGTGTGTTACAGGATGCTATTAGTAATAAAATGTTCACATCACTTCAACTGTTGTTTAAAAGCTTTTAAGGGCTGGATGACTAAAATTTGCTTCATTTGTGCCAAGGTGCCTTCTGCTTAGGGTTAATTTTCTACCCCTAAAGGTACACACCTGCATTTTGAATACTCTTAACAACTCATTTGTCAGCTCAACATCCTTCTCTCTATGAACACTTTTACACTTTTATCATAAATTCTACCTGGGCATCAAGTTAATGGCCCAGCAAAAACGTGGATACTTTCCCTCCCTAAGGCATCCCCAAAGAAAGTGAGAGAGAAATGTACTGAAACTCAAACTAGTGAAACCAAAGCCAAAAGCATCTAACTTTCTTTGGAAAATGATTCTCAATGAAAAAGCAATATGATTTTTGCTCTTTAGTCTTCAGGAAGCTCCAGAGTTGCATTCACTTCATATGACTTCTCTTTCTGATATGGTGGGAGTTCTATCTGAGGGGAAATTAAACATCCAAATTTTAATAATGTTAAATTTCAATATTTTAATTTAGGTTCTCTGTTACTCTTGGTGAGAGACAATGCTCATGGGTCTCTTGTGTTTCTGCCTGTCTTGTGAGTGAAGCACTAGTTGCATTTTGTTCCAAACTCTATTCTCAAGGATGTCTCTATGGTGAATAAATATATAATAACAGTATAACAACATCTCCCTCCAGAGCAAAGGACAGGCAAATTACTGCCCATTGAAAAAGATTTGAGCTCCCTAAGCTCAGCGTTCCTCTCCTGTTGCACAAGCCACTGCATTTGCAGACATCCATCTGGACCCATCTATATTGCCTCCTACCCCCAGGATTTGGGGCAAGGGAAGTTGACAGTGGTATGATATCTATGCTGCTTGCTGTGCCATGAGTAATAAAGTCCCTTGTCTCTGATCCAGGAATCTCATGTCTTCTGTCAGAATCCATGAAACTGTGGCAGGTCTACCTTGTTAGTTTGCGAGAAGGGTGAAATCTCAGATTCTTCACAGTTTTTAACAACTATGAAAAAGACACTTTTAAATAATGTTTTTAAAAGGAAAAATAAAACACTGCTTTAAAATCTGTGGTGGGTGATTCTAGAACATGAAAATATGCCTCTGAGTTTGCCCATACTTTCATCTTTTTTTATTCTACTCAAGCTATTCCTTCTGCCTGGAATTTTATTTCTTCCACATATTTATCTAAGTCACTCAACAGCTGGCATTTGGAAAGTTTTCTGGATAGTATTACTTTTTAAATATACATTTAAGAAGTCAATGGCTCATACTGCAAAGCTGAAATAAAAGGATTCAATTTTAATCACATTTTGTACTATGCTAGGCAACAATTTTAATAAGGAATATTCGCTCATTCCTTTGTTCAACCGATTATTACATACCTAATTTTGTGCCAGGTGCAGTGTTGGATCTTGAGCATTCAGAAATAGGGAACTCTCAGTATAATGAAACAGAGGAGTAAATGAAGATAAAATAGTGAGATAAAGATGAGACAAAATTCATGCTAACGTGGATTTTATTATCTTTTCCCACCGTTAATGCCTCACAAACAGCCAGGTTCTTCACAAACCATGGCTTTGTACTGCTTTTGCAATTTATATGGAATGACATGGTACCCCATGGCTCTGACCCACCATCCCTTCTTGGATCATTATCATATACCACTGAGGGAGAAGTGAATTATGTCTACCATACAGACAAGTCTATTAGTAACAACTTTGTTGCAAGTGAAAGAATGCCTAACTCAAGCAGACTTTTCAAAGGATTGGAGGATGGTGTTGATTGGCTCACAGAACTATAAAGTCTGAGGGGAAATATACTTCAGAATTTCTGGCTCCAGACACTCAAGTGATGTAACCAAAACTCTACTTTGTTCCTTCCATTTCTGAGCTGTTTTCCCTTGTTTCCTTCTCAGGAAAGCTCTCCCATAGTTCTGTCAAGATGCCTCCTAGGCTTCCATCCTATCTTTTAATTTACTCCAGAAGAAAAAAAAAAAGAAATGCTATCTTCTCAGCAGTTCCAATAAAAATCCTGGCGTTAAACCCCAGCAGCCTGACTTGGACCACATGTCTATTCCTGAACCAATCATGGGTAGCCAAGGGAGTACAATGGTCAGATTGGCCAGGGATGGGTCATGCGGCTCTTCCTGGAATTGGAGGTAAAGGTATATCCACCCAAACCATATTGCCTGAATATATGGAAAGGGTGGATCCCCAAAGAAATTCCAGTTACTGCAACTAGATGAATGGGGGACACACAAAAACAGATGTCTATTGTCTACCTAAGCGTCTCTTTTTTTAATTAAAAATGTTCAAATATAGAAACTGTATAAATATTTCTTAAAATCACCAAATACTTATAGTAAAATAAGAAAGGTTATTCATATCTGTTAGTAAAGCAGTATCAAACAATGATTGACAAGATATCAACAATATCTTCATGTTTATATTGCTTTAAATGTTGGTCTAGATGCCATAGCATCATTAAAATACAGTGACTGCTTAGCTGCACATTTTCTCACATTTTATTTTTTTTTAATACAGCTAACAATACCTGTAGGATGCCTATGTAGTCACCTTCAAGATATTACCATTCACCAGGTGGTAGGTTACCTAGGATAAAAAAATTCCGAATACTAGCCTCAGAAACATACTAGCTCTTTTCTTTCTGTTAACAACAACCCAAGCAACCAAATCTGATGCAAAAGTATGAGGTAGATTGGAAGAAGAGAAATGACATTTTAGCTCTTCCTTGAAGGTCTTTGGTTTATAATAATCCATGCAATGATTCTATAGTAATGAATGCATAGTAATGATTCAGCAAAATTTATTAAAAACTTCTTATATTAAATGCTGTTATAGGCATCTTTAATGTGATAGTTAATCAAAGTTGGTACTTCTTTTCTCACAAGTTAAAGTTCTAATTTATAAATGAAGTCATCTTCTTATTACAATAATTTTATAGGTAGGTTGCTAAAGAAATTCACTTGTGACAGTATAAGTAAGAATATGTATGGTAAATTGTATTATTGTAAAAGATATTTACTACCCTTCCATAGAGGAGATTTATATGTCCTGTGCATGTCAGGAATCATGTGATTTGCTTTGATCAATGAAGTGTGAGTAGAAGTGACTGAGACATGCCACTTCCCAGCAGAAAGTTTAAGAGTCATTGCTCAGTTCTGCCATTTTCTCTCTTCTCTTCTGTCATGATATCAGCAAATTGTTTTTGTAAGCCATTGAAATTCTGGGTCCTTGTTACTGCAGCACAACTTAGCCTAAACCGACAGATACAAATCCAAATATTTAAAAGAATATTGTATCAGCATAAATGTGATTACTCTTTTGATCTAGAAACAGAGAGCCTTGTTAGTCCCCCAAAAGGTCGAAGAGACATAGCCCATACTAACTAGGCAGAGCTCAATATTTTGAGTACTGGCAATGAGCTGTATGTGACTGGCTTACATTGATTCTGCCTAGACATTGCATACCTCTCAAAGAACATGAGTTTCTTTGTCATGACTCTGTGATCCAGGTATTGAATAGTCCCTTATTACTTTACTTTAAAGAACTCTAATATTTGATTTTGTGTCTTAGCCCATCCTTTAATAGGGATGTGACTTAGATCTTACCCTTCACCACTATTTTGTAGTACCTTGTTTTTATTCACGGTGAGTTCAAATATGTTTACTAAGAGACTCCAATCAAGCTGGTGCAATCATATCCAATTTTGTCAGAAATTCTAAAGTAAAAGTCACTTGAAGCTTATATTTAAACCCTTGTTTTTCTCCCATTACTATGAAGGATACAATAGGACAGTGTATTATCTATCTTCTGGGTATACAATGTCAAATTATATGTATTATGTATATGTATTCCAAATTTTATGTATATATATTCCAAACTGGAATAAAAAACCTTTTTTTTTCATTTATGTAGAACACCTATTCTTCTAGATAGCATAAATCTATTATTTAATTTAGGATATCATTATCCTCTACCCTTCTCACTCTTATTATATGTCTCAGTTATGATGAGAGTACTAACATCATGAAAAGGCTTCTGGGTAGTGACAGTTGAGTCCTTGTCATTCTCCACCTACTCTGATGTCTGCCAAGATACATTTATTTCTCTTGGTCCTCAGTCATTGGTTGTGTCAGGATGTTACTGGTGCATCCCCCTAATCCTGGCAGTAAGACCCTGCACTATGTCCATTCTCTATGTCACATTCCTACTGTCCTTAGGTGGGGAAAACATTTTGCTCCTTCCTGTGCTGTGCTCAGAGGCACACTGAAATGCCCTCTGTTTGTCTGTTGAATCCCTCAGGAAACCATTTCTTCTCTGGTTCTTGACACTTTGCTAGCCTTTCCTGGGAAGGGGATGAGGGTACGTGTCCTGTCTGCTCTCCGCTTTCCCAGACTTACCTGGAGGTTTCAGTGGTCTGCCCCTCCCTGCACTGGGAATTTTCTGAGACATAAAATAGGCACTTGAGCCCAATTTCAGGAATTCCTCATTGTCTACACTTTCTTCTTCCTTGTGACTTACCCCTTTCTTCCTTCATCCAAAAGATTGTTGATTCAATCTGGTGATATGTTACTTTGACTCTTCAACTCGTCTTTAAGAACCCATTGTTTATACCTGATCTAGCCTTTTGAAATCCAAAAAACAAGAACTTGACTATCTTATTGCCTGCGTACTGCTGTGTTATTCCTTACTTGAAGTAGTTTGTATAGAATACTCTACGTGTTACCTGAATAGGGAGAAGCGTTACAGAAGAACATGAAGTAGCATGTATTCTAAAAAAGTGCAATCATTATAACATCAAGATATTATTCTATCACAGATACATACATAAAAATATATAAGTAGTAATAGATTAAACAAAACATACTAACTTTGGACTCTTAGTACAGCATCTTTTCAGCAAAGACAAGACATTTTTGTATGAAGATTAATATTTGTTTTCACTGGTTTTCCCATCTATTCCCATTTGCAGACTAGGGTGGTGTTTAAGAGTATAGGCATATACCACATAATGACACTTCAGTCAGTGACAGACCACATACACAACGATGGTCCCATAAGATTAGTACCATACACCCTAGGTGTGTAGTAGTCTATACCATCTAGGTTTGTGTAAGTACACTCTGTGATGTTCGCACAATGATAAAATTGCCTAATGATGCATTTCTCAGACTGTATCTCCATGGTTAAGTGACACATGACTGTATATTATAAATCTATGCCAATCAGCATGTCATGGAACACATCTGGTTTCATGCCTATTCTAGTCAATAAAATAATTTCTTTAGACTCATATCATCTTCATTTATTGTAATTATTACTCTCGCTAAAGAGTACTTGAAGGTACTCAAATTTTACATATTTTAGTACATTATGAGATCTTACAATAAGTCACCATCATTTCTCTTTTAACAAGAAAAGTTTCATGGTTATTCTAGATAACAGGCTAACTAACGCAAACTAACACACTAAACTAACTAACTAGCACTAGACTAACTAACTAACACTAAACTAAACTAACACTAAACTAACCCAAAAGAACACAACCAAAATGAACACAATCAAATGAAGAATCCAAAAGAACACAATCAAATGAATGAGAAATATTTGTTCTTTGTTTATGAGTATTAATTTATATTTATCTCTTACAATAAACAATTATTCCTTTTCTTTTAGAGGTAATCTTAACATGAGAAGAATTTTGAGCTAGATTATTGGACAAGCCATTAATGATATAGACTGAATTAATAATGGTAAATAGTCATGACGGGGAGACTAAAAAATAACCTTTAAATGTCATTTTCTTTTTTTCCAAATGAGACTAGATGTGTATGTGAAAAAGCACTTAATTAAGGGTCTAAAAGAGGTTCTAAGTTTGGCTGTGTCATTAGTAAACAATTCACTTCATTTCTCTGAGCTGTATTTCCTTCAACAATAGAAGAAAGGATTGGACTATGTCAGTGTTTCCCAAAGTGTAGAAAGCATACCACTCGGGTCACTGGAGATGATGTTAAGTGGTCTGTGAAAACACAGAGTAACAGAGCTGCTCCCTTTTCAATTCTTCCATCCTGATTAAGGCAAGGATAAAGTCCTGTTGGTGCTAGTCCTGGGGTTACTTGGTACTACTCCTACTTTTTAAACAAAGAGAACTTGAATTCAGAGCTTTTTGTTATGTCATAGTTTCTAGATAAAACATTATTGTCTTTTTATTGTATTAATCTTTTAGTTATCTTTGGGGACAAGGAATGTTGATTTCTCATTTATGGAACACAGTTGCTTTTTAAAATTTAAGAAAAGTATTTATTCATTTAAACAAAATGAGTAAATGATAGGGCAGGTAGAATGTGCATGACTAAATTTTGGCACTGCTGGATAAGTGATTTATAAGGACCTTTCAAAGAGTCCAATTTTATGTTTTGTTTCATCCTAGTTTTGGTCAAGATGAAAGACAGCATGGTGTTAGCTGGGTTTCCCCTTCTTCAGCTTATGAAGCAGAGTGCAAAGTGGTAAAATCAGCTTCAGAATATAAACAGGACTCGTATTCTAGAACATCAACCTTACTTGAAGATTTCAGCAGCTGGATACACACATACGACAAATATATAAATAGATGTATTCAGGAGTGGATGCCAAATTTGCATGAATTTGCAGGATAAAGCACTGGTTTTCAAACACATTTCTTGTTTGTTTTTAAAGCAGAACTGAGCAAATGGGGAAGTTGTCAGAGTAGGTTAGTAGGTATAGAATCCGGGACGTCCCTACATTCAGGACAATATGCAGAGGTCATCAAGACCATGTAGGGACAGAAACAAAAGGAAGAGCTTGAAATTGCAGGATGTTTCTACTGTGAGCACAGAATTAGCTAGCCACAAATACACTTTGGAATTTGATCAAAAGGAGCAGAGTGTTTCAATGAAGTTAAGTTGTTCCCACCTCCTCCCTTCCCTCCTTCACCTGGTAATGAACATCATCTCCATGCAAACAACATTGTACTGAAAGATTCTACAAGCCTCTAAAGTATATAGCAGTTAGAGTAACTTGAAGCTTTGTCGGCTCTACCTTGGGAGAAAATCTGGAAACGAGCAGGAAAAAAGGGTTTTGTCCTGAAGACAAAGATGGAGGAGATTGAGGTCTTGGGGGAAGAATTCGGAGCAATATGAAAAGGCTTGAAATGATCGTGTACCCTTCAGAGCTTGAGAGGAATTGGTTTGTTCTTCCCCTGAGCCACAACATGTATAAACAATGAATTATATTTTTGCACTTCTATTGTTTATCTCCTTTTTTACCCGTCAGCAACACTGCCAGGCGAGAAACTTGAGTGTGGAAAGAGCAGAAATTCATTCTCTTGGTGATCTGTGTTATGGGCTTTGGATGGAGCAATTAAAACTTTCTGCTACTTACATTAGTTCCCCCTTATTCTGGAGAGTTGGGAAGGGAGTCATCATGAAAAGGAGATTACATCTCTGAACTCCAACTTCACAGTCCCCCAGCCATCAGGGACTTTTGATAGAAGAGTTTGAGAAGCATGGGGAAAGGATCTAGGCTTTGCCGTCTTAAAGCACTCAGGGAACATTGCAGCTTTAGGATCTTGGGGAACATGTTCCTGCTTTGTAAGCTCCCATTTCCTTATCAGTCTTGTCCACCAAGGATTACAGGAAGTAATCTAGGCCTGATGACTAAGAAGTGCCTGGATATAGAGATTCTTCTCTCCAGCCCTCTCTCACTGGCTTTAAAAGTAGTGGTAGACAAAGCCAGTAGGTTTAAAAAAAAAATTCCAAAGGAAGTACATAGTTCTTTGTAGACCAAGTCTTGATGGAGAACACATGCTCAGTAAATTCTCAGTGAATGCTTGGGTGCCATTGCCAAGTCTAACACCCTTAGAAAAACAAACCAAAATATGGCTCTCTGAGAAACCAAATTTTTTTGGCTTGGGGGCAATATCACTTGGTTACACTAGGTACTTCAGAAAGTACCTTCACTTTCCAAACCCAGAGCAATATTCTGGGATACTTTACAGTATTTTCCCAGTAGAGGTGGAGCTCTAGAATGCCCTACTTTTAGTAAACACTGCTAAGGCAGTATGGATGGCTTCCTGCCAAGTTAACATTAAGTTCCTACAAATGTATCTTTCAAAATCTCCCTCACAGAGCAGGCAGAGATAAGAGGGAAAATGAAGTTAAGGGAAAAAAATAACTTTTTGATTCAAGCAGCCCTGGAAGCCGTCAGCATCAACATAAGTACTTTTTTAATCCATCACATTTTGCCAGAGGATGACCCTCTCTGTTAGAAGCGGTAATTGCTACACTTTGCTTCTTGCTGTGACTTCAGGGAAGCGTTGTCCCCAGGCCCTGACCTGGCTTTGCTTGGTGAGAGATCCCTCGGAGCTACTATTTTAGCTTTAATCCAGTATATGCCTTTTTTTTTAATCAGGTTTTATATTTTAATGACTTCCCGAAACTCCCTAAAGTGAAATATATCATAAATATGTATCTCTGCAGAGGTGTGATCGCCTAATAGTCTGGCCAGTTCTTGCAGGAGGGGTAACCCTACAGGCTTGGCAGATCTTTAAGAAACATTTAAGATGAGCTGTTGGTATGTGAGAGTGTTAAAGGAGTCAGATAAGCTAGTCATTATTTTATTAACTCATATTTGATAAATTAAAGTTTATTTTCCCAGTCAAGGTAATGTTCCCAGTTACCTATTCCAATCAACTTTCCTATTAGGTGGAAAGTGTTGAATGCAAATATTAGAAACTAGACAGACTCCGATCAAGAAGAAAACAATAGAATGTTATAAGGTTACTGGGTTTCTCACAGAATCCAAAGACCAGCATCCACTTTCTTGGGAAACGCTAGAGCCGAGGTCTGGGCCCTGCTCCATCTGCTCTCCTTGCTCCTCAGTCCACATGGCAGAATGAGCCCAGGTCTCCATGGTACATACCAAGTCATTGTTCTCCTTTCTGCTTTTGCGCATGCTCTTCTCTTGGGGTGGCATGCCCTTTCATGGGCTCTGTCGGATGGGCGTTCCCAAGCCTTTCTCCAGAATAGCCTAGTTTTCCACTCACTTCCTCTCTATCTCCTATTTCCTTCATAGCACTTAAAATAATAGGAAACTATCTTAATTGTTTACTTCTTTATTATCTACCTTTCAAACTTGAATATAAGTTTCATAAGGAGCTCGTTCACCTCTATATTCCCATCTTCTAAAGATTGCCCCCACACAGTAGGTGCTCAATCAATGTTGACTGAATGAATATATGAATACAGGCTCAGCTGCTATGGTTAGGGGTCACCAGGCAGTTAAAGGGGACCATTGTAAGCAAGGAGAGACTCCTTAAAATGTCCACTACCACTTGGCTGCCTTTACCAACTTTTAGTATTTTCTCAACTAAGCAGGAGGATGTGCATTGCATGCTGGCCCTGCCTTTGAGCTACTTAATCCTAATCCCTTCACCAATCCAACACTAGCTCAAGGAACTAAATAATTGCATCATTCAGAGGGGATCAGGGTGTGGGTCCTGAATCATGTCAAATAAATGCCCCAGTTACCTATTCACGCCAACATATATGAAAGGAATCTCAAACTGAAAGCTTGAGATTAATATTTACAGTTGATCCTCATTATTCTCAGATCCCATATTTGTGAATTTGCCTATAATGAAAATTTATTTGTAACTCAAAAGTCAGTACTTACTGTTGTTTTCATGGTCATTCATGGACATGTGCAGTGGCAAAAAATTTGAGTCACTCAATGCACATGTTCCCAGCTGAGGTTGAACGGGGGTGACTCTCTGCCTCATTGTTTCAGTTCTTATTCAGTAAACAAGTGTCCTTTTTGTGGTCTATTTCCTGCCATCTTTTTAAAGTGATTTTACTGTTTAAGATGGCCCCCAAGCATAGTGGTTAAAAGACTGTCTAGTGTTCCTAAGCACAAGAAGACAGTGACATGCCTTGTAGAGAAAATATGTTAGATAAGCTTCATATTAAATAAGGTGTCTTTAAACATAAAACAAGGTTATGTGTTGATCAATTGACAAAAATGTTATGACCAGAGGCTTGAGGACCCCAACCTGTATTTCCCCTAGGAGCAGTGGCTCAGTATTTGCTAATTCAGTATTCACAGTGACTTTATAGAACATAATGATCATAAATAATGAGAATCAACTGTATGTATTAATCTAGTGAGACTTACTTCAGGGGATTTTCCTACCTGTTTTTTATTGACTATAGAAAGTAAACCTTCCAGATGTTTCCTTGAAGCATATCTGTGTTTTTTTTTTTTAAACAAGCCATTCAGAACACAGATCTTTGATGAAGAACATGCATCCTTTCAATAAATTATTTGTTTTTCTCTACCAAAAACTTGATGAACCTCTTTGTCTAAGTTCACCTCAGATCTTTGGTGTCAGGCTTGTGAGAGCTAGATATATGTCTGTGAATGCTTGGAGCCGAATGTCTATGCTCTTCTACAGCTGACTAGAGGAAAAGAGATTGTATTTCTCATAGTTCACTCTTGACAGGCCCAGGAAAGGGCTCACTGAGCTGTGAAAGTTGACATTTGGTACACAGCCACTCAACCTTCATGGTAGTGAAGTTGCAAAAAAGCATGTTACATTCTTTCTAACATGTCTGGTCAGTCGTTGTATTGCCTGTCACTTGTCCTGGACCTAAAATTAATTAAGAAGTAATAATGGGAAGTGGAAGGTAGAGAATAGATAAGATGAATAATGAAGATTAAATTCAATGGAATCATTATATTGACTGGCTCTAGAATAAATGGAAAGGACAGGAGATCACAGCCTTTAAGGCTGGTAGAGGCTCATCAGCAAAGGGCAATTTTGTTGACGAAGTCAAACTTCAAACTCAATGAGGATTCTGCAGGGAACAACTCAAAAGAGAGGTGAACTTGTCGCGCTTGCACATTTAGGATTTACAAATTCTCTCCTTCATGGGCCAGATTTGGCTTGCTTATCATGTTGGCTTCTCCTGATTCTGAGTGACTAATTCATGTTGCCACTTCATCATTAATCTGGCCTTATTCAACAAACATTTACTCAGAACTTCTACGTGAGCCAGGCAAGGTCAAACTTCAGCGATGCTATAGAGTGTAAAGTTGAAGAGTTTGGACTGTGGTACAAGAGTGCCCAGGTTTGAATTACTGTTCTGCCACTTATTAACTATGTTGTCTTAGGCCAGTTAGTTAACCTATCAGGGCTTCAATTTCCACAACTGTAAAGCATAGATAACACTCGTACCCGTCTCATAAGGCTGTTGTGAGGATTAAATGAGATAATCCTCATATCGGAGCTTAGCACAGTACCGGGCATAGATTGAGTACTTGTCTGAGAAACAGAAGGGTGGCTGCTGTGCCAAGATGTCTGTAGCAAAGAAAAAGTAGTACAAGATGAGGTAGGCAGGCCAAATCCTGCAGGGCCTCATAGGTAGCCAAGGTAAGGATTTTAAAACTAATTCTTAAGTGCATTTAGGAAGCCTTTGCATCGTCTTAAGTAGGGCACTGACCACATTGTTTATAAGAAAACAATGTTTGTTCTAAATATGATTTCTTCAATATGCTGTCTTTTTTTAACTAGAAAAATGTGCAATGTAGCCTCAATACTTTAATTCTTGTCAGTTCTGATAAGCTACCCGACAATGCTCCTAAAAACCCTGATGTGAAATTCAGCTGGGACCCACTAACCTTGTCTGACGCTGTACTGGTAGTAGAAGTATTTACAACAACTAATATGTGTGGTGTGCTTTACTCATGTCAGGCTCACGTACACTGTTTTATTCAAACCTCACAACTACCTTCCAAGGTCTTATTATCTCTTTTTTATGGATGAGAAGCTAAGGCTTGAAGTCTCACAGCTGGGATTCCAATACAGGTTTTCTGCTCCAGGGCTCCCTGGCTTCTTACTGATTTCCAGAGGGAACTTGAATGTGATAGAGAGATAGCCCTGAAGTCAGACAATGCCTGAGCTCTGCATTTCTTTCCCCTCTGTGACTCAGTTCCCCTATCTGAAAAATGGGAATAATACCACGTATTTCACAGAGTGGTTGTGAGGATTCACTGCAATATGAATGCAAAGACCAGCACAGTGCTGGACATTGAGGAAGCGCTCCAGACACGTTCCACTGTTCTCTTTATTTTGCTGGGTGGCCAGTCTGCCAGTGTATTCTCTGCGTCTAGTCCACTAAAGTAGTAGAATGTTTTAGTCATTTCCTTAAAAGGCTACTGCTTACCATTGCCCAGCACCCTTGTTGTCTCTGAGACAGCATCCCATGCATGAACCCAGCCCTGCGCAAAGGGCTGTTTGTACTGTTCAGCAGCTGCTTCATCCACGCTGGATGGAGGTAGAACAGGGAAACTGTGCACACATTCAAGAAGCTAAGCCCCAATTCCTCCTAAACTTGTTTTCTTCAAATTATGCTCTTTAATTAAACCTTTCAAGGTTTAATTAGGGAACGACAGGAGTCATCTTTGTTTCTGAAAATGTATTTGTGGTTTGGCTAATTTTGTAGTGAGATTTCATATGATTTCTCCTCATGTGTGAAATTAATACATTGAACATTTAAAAAAGGAAAACATCTAAAGCATTTACCTGGGCATCAGGTTGAGAGCAAATACATAGTTCAAAGGAGTTCCACTTAAAGCCATGCTCGGAAAAGCTGGGCTGGTTTTCTGCGGGTCCCTTTATACAGGATGCCTCAAAGATACGCACTCTGCCTCTTAACCAATACATGTAATCACACAGCCTTTAATGATGCCTCATTGCTTGGAGATAAAAATCTAGGTTCCTCATGCAGGTACTTTACTCCAATTCCAACTTCCACCCAACGTCACGAATACTCTTCTCCAACTACATCGTACTCTGTCATTCCCCCAGACCACTAGGCTCCTTTATGCCTCAGAGGATCCGTATGTGACTTGGCCCTCCGTGCAGTGCCTAGTCTCATCTCTTCCAGATAAAGGCCTTTGCATCCATGTTAGCCTTATCTTTCTCTTTCTGTATTCTGATGCTTTGACATTGAGGGGCCTTGCTGCGAGGGACTGTCTCTCCCAGGGTTAGCTAATTCCTAGGGATGGCACACAGGTCACCTGCCTGCAAGCACAACTTTCATATGCAAACCAACCAACCCAGAGTCCATACCCCTACCCCCACCTTTTTTGTCAGGCTCTCACATTGTGGACCACTATTCCTTGCTCTAATCACCCCAGGGCCAGGTACCAGATAACTAGAGACAGCCCCTTTACCCCAGAGCCTGCTGAAATTATTCAAATTAGCCCAGCCTCCCCTCTCTTGCCCATTTCTTGCCATGGGAACCACAATAAAAGCTCTTGCCTGTGTTTCCCCCTCTCTCCCTCTGCCTCCTGACCAACTCTGATGCTTCACCAGGTGGTCCCCTGCAGAGCACGTCATGCCTCATGACTCTAGGAATAACAAACATCGTCTTTCATGATGACGGCTGTTTCTGCGTCTGTGTGTCTTCCCATGCCTGATTAAAACAAATCTCAGGTACTATTAAAATAGCATCTTTCAAAGTGCAGCTCAATAGGCATTTTCTCTGTGATGCCTTCCCCATTCCTCCTGCAAAGGTGGTTGCTGTCTGTGCAAGCTGATTGCAATACAAACATGTCTGTCTCATTAGGCTGAGCTTTTCTAGATTCCATGTCAAGTTCATCTCTGAACTCCCAACTTTTAGCACAAGACCACTGTATTTATGTATATGGTAGACATGAGGAATAAATGGATGAATTGAAAATGAAGTCCATTAGTAGCAGAAGAGTCAGAAAAGAGTACAGTGTAAATGTTTCCTTGATTCTCCCAAATCTAAATGGGACACTATAGCTTGACGGTGTGAGCACAGGCTTGGAGTCGAATGCTGGTCCCCAATCCCAACTCTGCCATCCTAGTTATGCGGCTTTGGTCAAGTCACTTCACCTCAGGGTGCTTTGGTTTTCTCATCTATAAAATTGGGATAATAATAGTATCTATCTAAAGCTGCTAGAAAGATTAAAGGGGAAAAGGCCACAAATCTTTTCACAACTCTTTCCTCTGCCTGTAATGTTCTTTTCTGGCCCTCCTTCACCTCCTGACATCTTCTTACCCTTGACATCACAACTCAAGGGCCACTCCTTTAGGGAAACCATCTCTGATTTCCCAAAGTAGGGCAAACCTCCCTAATCTAGACTTCCTTAACCCCATGCACTTCTCCTTAGTAGGATTTGCTGCTGTAGTTTTTCATCGACAGTTGCAACTTTTAAATAACGTATATCCTTCCCATTGTGTATGAGTCAGGGTTCTCTGGAGAAGCAGAACCAGCAGGATGTGTATGCATATGGAGAGAGAGGGATTTATTTTCGGGAATTGGTTCACATAATAGTGGAGGCTTGGCAAGTTCAAAATCTGCAGAGTAGGCCTGTAAGCGGGAGACCCAGGGAAGAGTGGCAATTCGAGTCCAAAGGCTGTCTGCTGGCAGAACTTCCTCTTCTTTCAGAGAGGTCAGTCTTTTTCTATTAAGGCCTTTGACTGATTGGACAAGGCCCACCCATGTTGTAGAGGGTAGTCTACTGAACTCAGCATCTACTGATATGTTAACCTCATTTAAAAAATACCTTCACAGAAACAACAAGAATAGTATTTGACCAAATATCTGGATACTGTAGCCAAACAAAGTTGACACATAAAATTAACCATCACAGACTGTAACCTGTACAAGGACAGGATTCTGTCTAATATTGCTATCTGTTGAATCTAACACCTTGTATACACTTAATAATTATGTATGAGTGAATGCAGAGTGCAGAACCTAAATGTGCAATCAGTGGTAGATGGTGTTATTCTTTACAGTCAAAAGTTTCAGTAGTGTCAGGATACAAAGAGATAGCCAGGATGCAGGATTTTAAATCGGTGTCATACTATGAAAGGAGAGTTCTGGGAACATCAGCTAGTCACAGCTCTCCCCATGTCTCTGAGGGAGCGGCAGCAGAAGTGGGAGGAAGGAATGGATGAATACACACATCCAGTGAGGAGGCCCTTTTAGCATAGGCCCTGGGCACAGAGGACAAGGGCAGTCAATGGAACACTTTATGGCTGGCCGTAAGTTTTTGGCCCCAAATTAGGCTTTAATAAACAGAACTGGATCACAGTTGGGTCACAAGGATCCCTGTTCACCTCTAAACTGTAAGTTTTCCTTTGATCCCTTGTCCAGCAGAGGGCTGTGTTCTCCTTAAAACCTGCACCCTGACCCCAAAGTGCATTCTCCTAAAGAAAGGTTTATTTTCTAATTCACTCCAAGGGACCTTTTGTTCATAAGGCCTGCATTCCAAGAATTGCTTTGGCCCAAACATGCCACCTTTAAAAAGATTTGGCTTCTGTGGGGAGAAAAGACTGTGAAGGGCAGGGAAGAAAGCAAGGAGAGCAGTTAAAGAGGCTCTTGTAAATTCCAAGGAAGATAAGATGGTGGCTGGGCCAGAGTGGTGGCACTAGACATTTTGAGAAGTGCTTATATTCCAAATAGATACTGAAACCAGAGACAGCAGCATTTCCTGACATGTTAGTGTATGAGTGTGAGAGAAAGAAAGGAATCAGTGATAACCCCAATGATTTTGGCCTGAGTAACTGGAAAAATGAGGTTGCAGTCAACAGACATAAGGGTTAGGGGAGCAGAAATCAGGAGTTTAGGTTGAACGTGTTAAGTTTGAGATGCCTATGGATATCCAGATGGAGAAATCCAGTAAGCAGTTAGATACACAAGTCTGGGGTTCAGGGCAGGGCCTGTACAGATGTCAATGTGGGAGTCATCCACGTAGAGATGGTAACCAGGCCAGGAAACAGATTAAAATTACCTGGGTAGTGAGTGTTGATTGAGGTTCAGGTTGATGAGGAGGAACTGTCAGTAAGATAATAGAAGAATTGAGAGAGAGGGGTCCCAGAAGCCAAGAATTGTGAGTTTCAAGTAGGAGGGAGTGATGAACACTGTCAAATACCACTGAGAGAATGATGAGTGAGACTGATCCTGGACCACTGGCTTTGTCTCCATGATGGAAATGGAGAGAGCAAAAATAATCACATATTTGAAGGAGTTTTGATATCAAAGGGAGAGAAATCAGGCCGTAGCTGATTTGAGATCAACAGAGATGATGCGAGAGAGAAAGGAAAGTGATAATACTGAGGAGAGGAGAGAAGAGCTAGAACAGAAGTACAGGGTTTAACCCCGGGAGCACGGAGAGTCCATACACAGTGAAAAGAGGGAAAAGAAAATATGAGTGCAGGGTGGTGGGTGGTGGGAACACATGCAAGTTCTCTTGTGATTGCTGTCTTTTTCTTAGTGAAATAGGAAGCAAGGTCCTTAGCAAAGAAAAAGAAGACTATCACTTTCTCCTTTGATTCTAGTACCTCCTACACTTGGCTCCTGAAGAACAAGAGCCACAGACCGCAAAAGTAAACAGGAGTGATCGATCACAGAAGCAATTGATTATTATTTCTAGAATGCCTATATAATCCTCATAAGCCTTGAATGCACTGTAGTTTATTCCGAGAATGGAATCACAGTCAACAGGCAAGGGTAATTGAGAAGGAATTCTATTCTTTACTCTCATCTCTCAAAGAACCTAATGGGGAACGAGTCTCAGTCTACAGCATCACACACTGTCACCCCATCTTCTCCTCTCAGTTCATCCCCACAAGGCACCTATTCCCCACTCTGTTTCGAAAGCCACTCTGACAACACTGCAGCCCACAGGGTGGTAGATTCTCCTTCTGCATCCCTCTTTGTCTGGTTTTTATTAGGTAGATCAAATTTCTCTCAAGTCGTATCTCCCTGCTCTTAAAGTTCTAGAAGAAAAGAAAAACAACAAAGACAAATTCTGTGGGGGAAGTGAACAGGACGGAGAAGAGAATCTGAGCAGGCAAGGCCAAGTTTATGTTGGGGGCAGAGGGGGAGGAGGGAAACTTGTGAACACTCACACATTAATAATTTTTGTCTTGTCAAAACCATAATCAAAGCCCTGATGACAGTGTTGTCATAAAACCTATACAGCCACTACTCTGGGCTTTGAGTTTACTCTGTTTCCTGGGCTATAGGCTCAGAATTCACCACCATAAATTCTCCCGTGGCTGTTCAGCTCCCCTTATCATGCTGTGTTTTACTACCTCTTCCCAAGCTCAAAATGCAACATGTACTTTATACCAAATATAGAATCTCAGAGAAGGGAGCTTGGAGGTCATCTTATCCAATGCTTCATCCAGTTCTGGAATTATTTTTATAACTTCCCTGACAACTAGCCATTCGGACTTTATAAATAACCTCAGCTGTGGGCCTCACCACATCACAAGGCAGCCCATTCCATTTATGGAAGGTTTCACGTTACAACGAACTAAATCTCTCTCTGCTACTTCTCACCCCTGATTCTCTCACTAACTTCTAGGGCCCCACAGAACAAACACATCCTATCCCCTTTTTGCAGGGAAGCAGCCATCTTCCTTCCTCCATTATGCCTGCTTAATTTCCAGTCGGGCTCTGAATCCCAAGTACATCCACATTCAGAGTAAAAGCTTTTTGCATAGTCTTTACCTGCTAGTAAATTAAACATCAAAGAAAGAGAATATACCTACTTGAAGTGAAGTTCCAAATAGCCTTTTGCTTAGAGAGGATTAAAAGCTCCTTCAATGCCAGCACCATCAAATCTAGTGGAAAGATTAGGGCTGGATGAAATTATATTTTTAAATGATGTATCTCACAGGACTACTACAAGGAATGAAGGGGAAGGCACGCCATGATTATCTGAAATTGAGAGGCAAGATGAGGGAGAGAGTCATTCACATTCAGCTCATTGAACTGTAATCTCAATCCTGCTCCTCTCCACCCTTCCTCCATTGCATGTTTATTCAGTGCCTGTGGATTCCAATCATTGAGCTAGGTGTTAGAATTTCAACGGCAAGCATTCCTTCACTTACTCATTCAGGAAATACTTATTCAGGAATAACTTATTGACCTACAAGTTGCCAGCACCATCCTATCAATGGGATATAGTAGTGAACAAAGCCATCAGGAAAAATCCCTCCCTTTTTGCAAGTAATATTCCAGTGAGGGAAAAAATAATCCCACAAATATATATAAACACTATGAAGGGGAGATGCAGGATGCTACAAGAGCGTGTAAAAGAACATGTGATAAGAGGAACTGGAGCTAGTCCAAATGATTGGGGAAGCCTCTCCTGAAGAAGGGATGCTAAGTTGGGCTCTAAAGGATGTGCAGGAGAAGGTCCCTGGCAGGGGAGCACATGGATGAGTGCAAACTGTGGTGGAGAAGGAAGGCAGTGGGGAGGATAAAGCTCAGAGATGAAACCTGAGAGGTGGGAAGAAACCAGATAATGTGGAGATTTATGGACCATGTTAAGAATTTCCATCTTTAGCCTACAAGTAGTTAGGATCCACTAAAGTGTTCTAAGCCAGCTGTGTATGTGTCCACAACATGATCTAGTTTATATTTAGAAGAGATCACTCGTTGCACTGTAGAGAATGGATTGGAGGGGACCGTAGTGAAGACAATGGTCAAGAGGAAAGAGTTCAGTGACTTGGCCCAGGATGATAGCAGTGGGTGTGGAAAGAAGATGACAGTGTTAAAGACATCTAGGAGATAAAAACAATAGGTATCATGGTGATTTGAATTTGGGAGGCAAAGGAGAGCAAGATGACCAGAGTAATCCCTGAGTAGGGCTGCCATCTTTACCACATGCCAGTCATCTAACATGGGGGTGACCTATTGCACATGGCCAGACACTGGGCATTGTTACAGAGTTGAATGTGATGCTCATATAGGATTCCCAATCACTGTTATATAACTTCTGGATAGGGGAGCCAGATAGAACTATAGCATAGGAAAATATCTTGATTGGATGTTGATCCAGGTGACGTGGTTTTCTAAAGGCATTTTTTTTCCAAAACATAAGTTAATTGTGCTAGAGTTTAGAGTAACATTATTAGAGGGTGTAGGTCTTTGTTAAGCCACCATTTGAGGCTCTCTGCAAACTGGCGGGACCTCACACTAAAGAGACAGAGTCACATAGTTACAAACTCAAGCCCATTGTCTGAGAGGATCTAGAGTCTTGAGAAATCTCTCTTCTTAAACATCTCCAGCTTTTGAGATCTCCCGATGTGCTTTGCTGAGACTGCGTCCTTTGTGCTTATCACAGTAAAATATAACTTCTCTAAGATTTATATGCCAGGGTGCTCATTTTTACTAAGCCTTTCACTTAGCGCTCTGCAGAACTTCTGCAGTACCAGGAATGAATCCTGGGCAGTAACTAAGAATGGTGACACCACTCACTGGGGTAGTGAGCACTGTAAGAGGACCCGACATGGGGAGGAAATACCATGGTTAAATTGGGGACATGTTGAGTTTGGATGTCTAAGAAGAAATGCAATAATGGAGGTGTTGATAAACAATATAGAATAGTGAAGCCAAGAATGATTTTGACTATCTAAAGGATCAAGTTTGATTAAGGAGCCTTGCATGTTAGAAATATTGTCTTGAAGAACCATTTATTCAAGGAAAGCTGGGCTAGACACTCCCTATTCTGAGCTTCTCTGATTCATTAATACATGATCTTAAAACCACATGGGCATCTGATTAAAGCTGTCTTAGTACAGGATCAATTGGTTATAAAGAAAAGAGTCTACTTCAGCCAGGTTATGGAAATATATTAGAAAGAAACAGGACTATCAGAGAGAGTTGAAAGGCAGTTGGGCCTGATGGGTTCCAGAATTAGGAATTGGGCTCCATCTGTCAGTGAGGCAGTTCTCCCTTTCTCTGTAGGTGAGTGTTCCCTGCTTATGTTGTAGCTGAAACAAAATGGCCACTCCAGCCCTAGTCAGCCTTGTCAACAGAGACTGGCTAGCCCCACAATCAATTCCAAGTTCCCAGGAGAAAGAATCCTATTGACCCATCTTGGCCAAGTGTCCCAGCCCTGGTCCAAACATCTCAGTTCAAGGAGTTTTCACATAGTCCACAGCCTATTCAGCAGAGGTTGTGGGAGCAGAGTTTCTGAGAAAGGGCATAGGCAGGTCTGACCAATTGCCAACTTGTCTGCAGCACAATATAATTAACGATCTTCCAATCTTTGAAGAAAAAAAAGCTTTCTGCCTTACAATAACTTAATTATCTTGATAGTTATTAATTTGTACATCCATATTTCTCCTTGGTTAATTATTAATCTTATGCTTTCTATCTACTATATTTTCTAACTGTCACTTTCCTGGCATCTAATAAAATCCAGTACTGCATCTGAAGATTTTCTTTTCAAATTCAAGTCGTCTCCCAAGAATTTTACACTTCTCCATTGTATCTATGTCACCATTTGATCTTGTTTTGTGTCTAAGTATTATCTTCATGTAATCCATCTTAATGATGGCTTTGCTTAAAAATTCTGAAAATCCCTAAAACATTTTAGACATAATTGCATTCTATTTCTTTTTCAAAGAACTTGCCTATCACAATAATTATGAGGGTGGTGAACCTCAGATGCTAATACAACTGCCCACTAAGATGTTCTTCTTTCCTGAAAGTACCACAGGCCTTCTGCCCCTTAGCTCCGCCTGACTCCCATCCCCGCTCCTCATCCTATGTTGTCAAGCTTAGTAAAGAGCAACGTTAAGACATAAATCTACCTGGCATCTCTCTCTACATTAGCCCCCTAACCTGCCTGACTGCATTCTGTCTTGCCTCCTACCCCATACAATATTTTCTCCACCCTGAATCCAGTTGGTCTCTCTAAACACAGTCCTCCCTGTTTAATGCCCTGTCCGAGGACAGATTTCATACTCCTTTCCTTGGTCCCCAAGGTCTTGATGGCCTGTTCTCATCTCTTCAGCCTATCTTTCACTTCTACCCCCCTCCACACTGTTCTCCATGCATAACAAACTCCTTATGCTTAATCTGCCTGAAGAAGCCACCTTCCCCTCACCTGTGACTTTCTCTTTGGGAGACTTTCCTAATCCCCTGCCTCCTCAAGTGTGAGTTAGCCCCTAACCCCAGCTCAGATCTTCTACCTCATTCTACTTCTCTTACAATAAATGCTTTCTGCTATACTTCACTTGTCAGTTTACAGGTTTGTCTTCTCCAAGAAAGGCAGTATAATGAGCACTCATTTTAGAACCAATGTGCTTGGGTTCAAATCCAAGTTTTACTACTACCTAACTGTGTGAACGTGGGCAAGTTACTTAAACTTTCTGCGCCTCAGTTTCCTCGTAGGCAAAACAGGGATAGTAATAGAATCTTTAAACAGTACCTTATTATATTCTTAGTACTCCATACAGTGCCTAGTCCATGGCTGAGCCTCAATAAATATCTGTAGAAGTGACAATGTTCAATATTTGATCAATACAGGTAAAGGCAGATGTGATAGAATGCAGATAGACCAATACTGTCTTCTGATCAATTCTTTAAGATGTATAGAACTTAAGAACACTCATGTTCTTAGAGTGATTCAAAATGTCGATAAAGAATGACAGAATATTGGCATTTTCAGGTACATCCTAGAAACTAAATTCTTAAGCACACTGGAAAGAATACAAACTGTGAAGCTGGATTTAGGTTTGAATCCTATCTCTGCTGCTTACCTGTGTGTCCCATAATGTAAATCTCTTTTTTCTCTCTGTCTCAGCTTCTTCCTATATAAAGTGGGAATAGTAACACTAATATTATATATTACAAATCATGGACTAAATCAGATTATATGTATATATTACCTACCACAGTGACAAACAGTGACGGTAATCAATGTATTTCCCTTGATAAATCACCTTCCGTCTTTTACTTAAGTTTCCTTTCCATGTAAAATACAAAAGGTAGTTTGAGGAGATAAGAGCAGGTAAAAGTTTTCTCTACCTCATGAATATTAAATTGCTTGACTCCATCAACGATAAAATAGCTAACAGTTGTGAATTACCAAAATGTGCCAGGCTCCAAGTGGCTTATATGCAACATCTCATTTAATCCTCCCCAAAATCCTATGAGGTCAGTACTAATATTATCCTTATATAGCAGATGGGTAAAGACCAAAGATAAACAGAAGCAGAGAAGAATGACATCACGGCAAATCCCAGAGTTACCCATGGTGACATGGTGTCATAGAATGGGGAAGCAGTCTCAACACCAAGGTTGATAGCTTTTCCTTTGTCAGAAATCGGTCTTCTCATAGTAATGGTACTTTCTTCCTGTCTCTCCTCTCAGTTCCTTACTGAAATAATAGCACATTCAGGACAAAGTTATTGCAAGTGGTGGAGCCATGTCACAGGCTTGACACAGGTGAAAGCTTAGTTCTTCTTCATCAACAGCCCTCAGATAAGTATCTTTGAAATAGTGGTTGACAGTTTCCTGTGGTAGTTATTCATTTGTTAGCCAACAGATAACCCACCAGTTGCGTGAGAGCATTATTTTTTCAACTTCACTGTGCCCAACAGCTACATCACTTCTTTCCTAATTACCCCAGGATTCAACCACATTAATAAACATGCTCCAAAATCAGCTAGCTTGCAGAAATATCCCTTTTATAACAGATTTGCACCATGACTATTAGAAATTACCTGATGATTAATGTCATCTGCCCCAGAGAACTATGTTGCAACGAGGTTCAGAATTTATCGATAAATGTGATAATAATCCTCTATCTTTGTTTACCTCAGTAATTAATGTAGTTCAGAAGGGAGCCCTTGAAACCTTGTATAAGCAAGATTTATCCCCAATGGAATAGATTACAGCCATATGTCACCATTCAAAAGGTAATTGGTACATTTCATTAGAAAGTAATTGAAAAAAGATTTATTTTAATACCTTGTAATAAATAATCTTGATAAACACTATTGTTGGCAGAGATATTTGCACCGTGTAAAGAATTTGCTTTACATCAAAATATGGTATATACTGTATATCATTCTTAGACTTTTCTGAGAAGCTTTTACTTACATTGTTGTGACTCTGAGTAAAGAATAGCACATTATTATACTATGGTCTTTCCTTTGAGAATAAGACTTTCTCCTTAGGGCCACATGCCTTTACTGTTCTCATGATTTGCCTTGCTACAAGACCCTGGTTTGTTCTATATCCCTCAAACAAAAGTCTCCCACGTGTATGAACAGAAATGTTTCTAACAGTGGGTTGGAGCAAAGGCCTGAGACACGATGAGACTGAGGTGTGAGGTCTGTCGCTTTGACTAATTGGAGAGGACAATAGGCAATATCGCTCAGGACTGTAGCAAGCATTACATGGGATGATACACATTAAGGCTTTAAGCAAATTCTTGGAATACAGGAAGCACTGAATATTACAAATAATACTATTATCATTATCATGACCACCTCTATCAGTGTCTTCCTATTCTGATCTTTTAAGGAGACATCCTGAGTTCCAGGGTGAGAATTAAATCACATTGTAAAAGCAGGAGTAGCATGCACAAGGTTTTTTTCCTCCCTTCCCATCTGTTATGTGATAAAATTAACAAGCATGTGAAGAACAAAGAAATGTGCAATATTCTCAACACCTGCCATTGGCACAATTAAAAAGGACTTCGGACTCCCCCAACTAAAGGTTCTGGAGTAAAAACCAATCAACAATTACTTCCAGAGTTTTGTGACTGTTGTGAGCTACTATATAGATTATAACCACTAAACTTAGTGCTTCAACAAACTGAGATAAAGAGCAGAAAGTCTCAAAAGCCATCTGCAGATTGAAATGAAATCACACTTTTGACAGGGAACCAACTGAAATAGCAAAATAATAGCAGAAGAGAAGTAGTTAAATAATTTTCATTTTCCATCTCCAACAATCAAGCTATGTTTGAGAGCTTTTCTCTTCCTACTTTCAGAATTGTGTCATGGTAGAATAGTCCAGACCTGCACTAAGCATTATATAAACATGCATTTTGGGATAGCATCTGTATAAGGTGACTATTAGAATCATCATAACCCTTATTTTATACATGAGTAAGTTAAGGCTCAGAGAAGGTGAGCACTTATCCAAGATCACTCATCTACTGAGTGGAATGTCAGACCCCAGATTCTGTGGTCACTGACTCTGTTTTATTCCAGTGTTGTGCATCTTGAATTAGAATACAGAGAGTCATAGGACAAACCTGACACATCTTCCTGGAGAATGTTTTCACTAAAGGTTTTAAGGGAGAAATCAAATAATTTAACCAATGAAAAATTAAATCACTATTTTTCCATTAAATAAGAATATTTTATGCTCTAGAACACTAAATCATATAACTTTAAGCTGAATACAAGAAACTTCAAAGAAACACTGGCCTTTTAGTGTGTCCTGTGCCCCACAGGAATGTATTAATCTTCTATGATAATTCAATGGAGTGTTTTGAGAAGGCAACTTTGCAGCCAGACAGTCCTAGTTACCTGAGTCCCACCTCTTTGTGTCAGCGGCTGGGTGGTCTTGGGCAAATCACTCCGACCTACTGAGCCTCACCTAGTCAATAGGGATCTCCCGTGTACTGTATAGGATACCCTGAGGATTCCCTGGACCATGTGAAAGTCCACATAGCAGGTGCTCAGTACATAGTGATCCTTATTATAAATATTCACTAACCACCCAAACCACGCCCTCCAGTTTGTTCAGCCACTGGCTTACTTGTAAGCCCCCAGCCAACCATTCTGAGCGAAGACAGAACCACTGCCCTCTGTCTATATTGCTTTCAAATACTATTTCTTGCTTCCTAAGTTATCTTTTGAACTAAGAGAGGATCCTGAAATGGGTTGTGAAAAATTGCAAAGTATGTAGGCTAGATATCAACCAAATGATTTATTTCATGGCTGGACCAAAAATAGAAATTTTCAGTTAATGTCAAATAGAAACCCTTTACTTTCATTTTAAATGGATATATTGACATTATCCAAAAGTCTTTCAACACAAGTAAGGTTATTTGATTATAAATTACTTTTCCCCTAGAGCCCTAAAACTTAGTCCTGTTTCTCTAGCGTTTGCTCGTTCTCGGTAAATAGAGGCAATTTTAGGGTAGCATTTAAAAGTATGGGTTTTGGTGCTATAGCTGTGGTTGGAACATCCACTGCTGCCACCTCCTAGCTGTGTGACCTTAGGTTTAACATCCCCAAGCCTCACTTTCCCTGTTTGTAAAATGGGGATTATTAACAATAGTGTAATGACTTCCTCCTAGACTTGTTTTACCTCATGCAGTGCCGTGCCTAATACATAGTAAGTATATAATTTTTAGCTGTAAGTTTTTCTTGAATAGCTTTTACAAAGTGAAACTTGAATGGAGTATAATTATTATTCACATACAAGACATTAATTTCTACTTTTCAGCCTTCTTAGAGCTATATAGCTCACCTATCTTGGTCCCCACAGATCAAAATTCCCACACAACATAAAAACAAACAGATGCAGAGTATTGCTTAGGATGCCTAGTGAGTGTCACCATTGAGGTTGAGGAGAAATCCTCATGGTCACTTGATGCAATGGAGGAGAACTTTTGCATTATAATCATATGGTAGGCAATACACTCATTCACTATTAATCTTCCAAAATCCATAATGAGGTGTATTTTAGGGCTGAGAAAGGCACCCTTTCAACTGTTCCTCCAATCCTCTCATTGTATACAGGAAGATGGGTCCTCATGGCCACGTGGTAAACGTGGTAGTAAGAATCCACTCCTAGTCCAGTGCTCCTTCTGCTATAGGACACTGTCCCATGGGGCTGAATTGACTTGCAATCGTGATCAAAGCTAGCAATTTCATTTAAAGGGGAAATCTAAATAACGTTTGTGATTTCTTAATTTTCATTTTTAATTAAAATAATTGGCAGCCAGGCGCTCTGTTACACGCAGAGTCAAGTTAGTTGCATGGGTCATTAATGTTCTAAGAGTGTTAGGCCTTATTGGGAAGACTTGAAAGTTATTACTCTCATTAATGAGAGCTGTGAGTGTGGAAATGTACATCACTTCTTTGATATTCAAATCAATTATTTAGTTTCTATCTCACTTTAGAAAGAATCTCTCAGTTTGAAGAATGTAACGGTTTGGAGATGTTAGGGTACAGGAAGGACTAGAGAGAGAGTTCCTCTGGAAACTCCAATTATGATGCCTGTAGTTACATATGCAGTCGCCTTGGAAACCTCAGTTCTGAGAAACATGATTTGCTACAAAAATCCAAGCTTCTAATAACTGTTCGGAAGCCCAAGTTAGACTACTAAGAAACAATATTTGTGATCAGTTTTGACCTCTGGCAAGAGTAATTGACAAATTCTAAAGAGTATCTGTCAAGATTTCCCCTCTCAAAGTCGTGGACATATTAGTGAATCTTGTCAAAAACATAGCATGGAGGAAGTGTGGACTTCAGCCACTGGCCTTTGAACATTTTGGATTAAAATTACTCTTGCCATTCAAGCTCTTTGCAAAATCTGTCATGTGGCCACTGTGTAAATCTGGATGCCTCTTGTGGGTGATGAAATGTTAAGAAAGCCAGAGGGGATTAGAGATGGGGGCGCGGAGGAAGAAAATCATCCATTCTAACATTTTAGGAGGGGGAATGAATAGGTGTGACAGAATCTTTATCTAGATGAATACCGTAATAAAAGGTATTGCTAATCACCACATCCTGCGTACTTGTCTAAGGCTTCACCTACATTCCCACATTCCAGCTTCATAACAGTCCTGTGAGGGAGATGTTGTTATCCCTACTGAACATGAGGAACAGCTTAGCAACTTTTCCACCATCAAACATCCATCAGAAGGGGGTGCTTGGACCCAAAATCCTGACTCTGAAGCTCAGGCTTTAAACCACTGTCCTAAATTCCCTCCCAAGAAATTCAGATTAAAATATTTAAGAGGGGGAAACTATAGCCCTCATGGAAAATCTAAAAAGGAACATATTACATGGGGCAAAATATGGCCTAGCAGCACAAATAGAGAATGAGATGGTTAGTTACTAGCAAAGTGGGCCACAAACTGACGGATAATTTTTTGTTGTTGTTTTAAAACACTAATGTGACTGCCAATTGTAATGTAATTAGACTGTAATAATGTCCAGAATCATACCAAGAAGGTAAGGGGAGGAAAGGGAAGAGCGTTATTTTGGTCCTGGACCTTGCTCCTAACGTAACAGGAGCACTGTATTCACTGCCAGGTAGCAGAATCTAAGAGGGACATCTAGTCAACAAATATTTATTGAATACAGGCAACATCTTTGATGCTGGGCATAAATCTAGTGGACTTACTACCCTCACAGAGCTTATTCTAGAGGAAGAAAGAAAGTAAAACAAGTAAATAGTCAATAATTACAAATTGTGAGTTGAGTGGCATGAAGGAATGTTACCGAGTGATGGAAGTGTTAGTCAGGGAAGGCCTCTGTAGAGAGGTGGCATTTAAATGAGACATGAAGGATAAGAAGGGAACAGACATACCAAAAGAAAGATTAGAGGATACAGCAGGTGGACCTACCATCTGCTGAGGGCCAGATGACAGGAGGGTCGCTCAAGTTCAGTCCCTGGAGAATCTGTCAAAGATCCTTTTTAGCCTAAATAAAATAAACCTCAGGATAACCAGCATGCTTGTCTTTATAAATTTGGAGTGTTTACCTATGGAAGCTCCAGATTACATAGCAGGTTACAGGATGAGATGTCCACCCAACATGTGGTACTACTTTTCAGTAATCAGAACCATGGAATATTGGAAAACATACTATCTAGGAGTCAGGAGGCCTGGCTTTGATCTACAGCTCTCTAGGCATGTAGTCTGGACCACGACATTTACTCTCTCTGAATTTCCATTGCCTCCTCTCACAAATAGGACTGGTAGTGAATACCAGATAGGACAATATACATGAAAAGCACCCAACGTGCAGGGCATATAATGTGATTCACTAATGGTATGTGAGTCTAAATCTGTCACTGGGCTTTCATTTGAGGCCTCTGAGGTTCCTTTGAATCTGACTATGTAAAGGCCTAACTCAAAAATACGAGATGACTCACAGGGCTGCAGGAAAATGAGGTCAGGGGGAATATCATAAATTTTCAAACCAAAAACTAAATGGGCCACAGTGTTTAACATGATGGTAGCCAATAACATGCTCTGAAAATTTTCTAGTGTCAAAATCTCACTTAGAGAACTTTAAATGGTCCATTACACTGATACAAACCAGGTTCTTCAAAATGGCTGTTGGTTCATTAGTGATTATCAAACAGCACAACTGAAATATGGGAGCAATTTTTAAAGCACTTTTCTTGAAGTAGGAATTCGACTTTCAGCTCTTAAAGATTCAATGAGAGCTAATGAACTTCAGATCAATGAAGAAATTGTTTGAGAAATATACACACTCTTTGAGTAAAGAATTCCACTGAGTGTAGAACCTCACTGATTTGCTGGAGTTTTATATACACAGCATCATCAGGTCAGCAAATCAGAAATGCAGTTGGCCCAGGAACTGAAATGGACCCATGGAGTAGGCACTGCTCATCTTCATTTGATCAAGTATATTAAGTTAGTTGCTGTGGTCACAGCTTGGGTTCCTTTTCCCTCAGAAGCAATATCATAACCACTCTATTCCCATCAGTGAGATGGTAGGGTTCCATATTAATGTTTGTGTATCTACAACACACACTCGGATAAGTCAGTCAAAGCTAGTGATTTTCAGCCATTATCATGTAGAGAAGTTTTTAAAATACATAGTTGCCCCAACATTCTGATTTAGTTTGTGTGGATTGTGACTCAAGCTTTGAAAGCTCCCTATGTGATACTGACTGAATAAAAATTTTCCAGCCATGGGCCTCAACCAGTCCAAGAACTCCCTAAAAACAGCCACTTTAATTGATCAATGTGCCACTAACTTTACAACACCTCCCACCAATTTTTCCTAAATTGTTTCCCTTTCAATCATAACTTTGTTTCATTTTTTTTCTCAAACAGAACACATGGTAATCCTAGGTGTTGCTGTTAGTGAGAATCGGCTGTTTCCTGGGAAAGACTGTGCTAACCCTCTCCTCTTTCAATTACCAAATATATTACTTGCTGTTTATGATGTTTTGAAGGTCGCTCCCCAAAGTAACAAAAGCCATTGTCTCCATTCTCCGAGAGTGAGAGCAAAGTACGATCTAAAAGCTTGTCTAGGTTTGGAAGCGATTAATGTAGATTCTTATGATGAAGGAAATGGAAACGAGAAATCTGGATAAGTAATCACTGTTTCAACAAAAACAATTTCAACAAAAAATGAGCTTGAAACAGAGAGAACAAACTGATAATGCCAACAGCAAATAAATTATTCTCTGAGTTTTAAACACAGACCTGTGATAGCATTTAAAGTTTTGTGGGACTTTTTGATTCATGACGCTTCTGAGGATAGCCGAGGAGAAAAGGGACACACTTGCTGCCCCGTGTTTCACAGGTACTTGAAATGGAATTTGAGCAGAGAAGGAGAGGTTTCAAGTGAATGCAGAAATGTGCAGGAAATGATGGTTCAGTAGAGGAAAAATTCTCCCAGGGCTTCATAAGTCCAGGAGACCAAATTTCTCCTTGTCGTATTCCCTGGGCCCCACAAGAGCTGTAAAACCACCTAAGAAGGCAATGAACAGTCTAGGCACCTTGGAACTCTGGTCAGGGCTTAGCTTTGTCTCCAGCTATAGGAAGAGAACATTTCAGAGGAAACATTCCTCCTGGTAGGAGGCCACCTACATCATGACTTGGCTAAGACGACTAGTTCCCAAGGTACACCTTCCAAGTCTCACCAGCCAAAACAAGTCAGCTGGCACTCCATAGAATCTGATTATGTTTTCAAGTATTTCTTTTGAGGTTATACGTACACAGTACCATTAACTCAGAAATACTCTGCCAACCACCATCAAACATACCACTCACTTTTCTATCTCTACCCCTGCGTATCCACATTTCCTATTTTTTTTTTTTGAGAAAGACTGACCCTGAGCTGACGTCTGTTGCCAATCTTCCTCTTCTTTTTTGCTTGAGGAAGATTGTCGCTGAGCTAACATCTGTGCCAATCTCTCTCTATTTTATATGTGGTACACCGCCACAGCATGGCTTGATGAGCAGTGTGTAGCTCCATGCCTGGGATCCAAACCTGCAAACCCCAGGTTGCTGAAGCAGAGTGCATGAACTTAACCACTACAACATAGGGCCAGTCCTCTACATTTCCATTTGACATTTCAAACGCTTCCAATTCAACATATCTAAAACTCAACTCACAATTTTCTATCCTTCTACTTTATAAGTGTTCTGCTTACACTCTTCCTGATCTCAGTGGCTGACCCCCACAGTCTGCTAGTTACAAAATCTACACACTGGAAATCATACTTCACTCATCCCATCACCAAATCCAGGTCACCATCCTCTCCCACCTGGGTAACCACAGACTCCTAGCTGCTCTCCTTGCAATCCTCTTGTCCTCTCTTATCCACTCTCCACTCTGTAGCCAGATATATATATATAAATGAAATAGAAGGATAACAGGGTATAGTATTAGGATATCCAGATAAACAGAACCAACAGGAGATATATATATATATATATCTCATTATTAAGGAATTGGTTCATGTGATTATGGAGGCTAAGTCCAAAGTCTGCAGTCAGCAAGCTGGAGCACCAGGAGAGCCAGTAGTATCATTCCAGTCTGAGTCTGAAGTTCTGAGAACGAGAAAGGCTGATGGCAAGAGACCATTGTCCCAGCTCAAACAATCAGGCAGGCAAAGTTCCCTCTTGTTCAGCCTTTTTCTTCTATTCAGGTCTTCAATTGATTGGACAAGGCCCACCCACATTAAGGAGGGCAATCTACTTTACTGAGTCCACTGAATCAAATGTTAATCTCATCCAGAAACACCCTTACAGGCATACCCAGAATAACGTTTGATTAAATGTCTGGGTATCCCACAGCCCAGTCACATTGACACATAGAACTAACCATCACAGTAATCTTTGCAACATGGATATCAGATCATGTTGTCCATTAACTTTTTGCCCCCTGTACACCACCACTCCATTTAAAATCCTTTAATGTCTCACCATGTTCTGCTAGGCCATGCCTGACTTACTCTTACCTCTTCTTATTAATCCCACATTCTATGGACATCTCAATTTCTTTTAACCCACAAAACTATTTTCCTCCTAAAGTCTTCATGGATGCTGTTTCCTCTGCTTGGAATACTCATATTTCACCAGGCTAACTCTTTCACATCCTTCAGCTGTCAGCATAAGCCTTTGAGACCCCAACTCTTCCCACAACCCAGTCCCCAATTATAACTTCTTATAATCCCCTGTACTTCTCCATCAAGCACTCCTCACCACCATTAACAAACAGTTTCTTAAGGTATCTCATCTTCAATAGCACATAAACTCATTAGGGCAAGGATTAGGTCGATCTTGTTTATAACTGTAATCCAGAATTTTGCATATACTACTAATTCAATAAGTGTTTGTTGACCAAACAAATGAGCCAATTCCTAATTGACCTTCAAGATCAACCTAGACCCTAGCAGTCTGGGACACAGCTCACTTCTCTGTGTCCCCTTAGACCTAGTGTAATAAATGTTTATTAAATAAATCAACAAGCTTTACACTGGGAAAGAAGGGTTGACTCAAAAGAGTGTTTTGTGATGGTCTGTCTTGCCTTTCATAAAAGCAAACTTCAAAATGGTTTTGCTCTAGAGGACAGAATATCACTGCTTTTCTGAGAAATGGCCTTCAAATGAGAATATCTAATCCACTTCTTAAATCTTTAGAGCAGAACCCTAGAATATTCTGCTTAGATTTTTTAACTCAAGATTTAAAGACCAATCTCTAAAAACTCAGCAGCTTCATTCGTAAAATTTAAATACCTACTGCAGATAACAGGGGCTTGAATTTCAAAGTAACTCTTGCTTGATTTAAAAGTAAATTCTGTATAATTAGAAAAGTCCAAGTTTCTCTTTGCTTTTTGCAGGTGCTCATTTTATTTCAACTAGTTTCTTTATTGGACGTTGAAGTTGGTTCCACTGAGTACAGTGTGTTCAAGCCAAACCAGCCATTTAAGAGAGGATGGCATGGGGTGGATTTGTATTATATCAACTTAGCTAAGCTGGAACTGAGTTTCCTAGAATTCCCTTCACTGAGTTAGCATGGCTGCATGAGGTTTGGAAGGTAGGAGTGAAACCACAGCCATGTTCCTTTTACACTGGAAGGTTGATGCAGGGCACTCACCACTGTTGGAGATCACCTGCCAGCTCACCTTGTTGGTGTGGGGCAGCAGGCAGGTCTTTAGCTCTTCCATTTCCTGGGCCAGGTGCATGCTTAGTTTCACAAAGAAGGGCAGTAGCTTTTCCTCCAGTGAATTGGAGACACAGAAGTGGTGAGAAACTGTCACATGTGCCACTTCCTCCTGGTGAGTTCCAGCTCGTCCTCACTCTCCTCTACTTCACATCCATCTTTTTTTGAAAAATCGGAAACCTGGACCTCTAGTGCAATAGTCTGGTAGTCTCAGTCCCCTGACCACTTGTTTTAGTTGAAATCAACTAAAACTACTGGAAAAAAACATTTTTTAAATATTTTAAATGACTTGATGAGCTGGAAATTAGTTAGGATTATTCAGAGTCCAAAGACTGAAGAAGTATGGGAACCCAGAGAAGTTATTTGAGCATTGAGGCCAGCTGTATCTTTACAGATTTTGCTAAACCAGATGAAATTCAACTTCTGTTTTCACGGACTTTGTGGGTCATGGAGACCGAGCAACTCTAAAGCCAACCTGAAGTGGGGAGTCTAATTAGAGATTCCACAGATGAAACTGGGCCCCAATGCACCAAACCCTTGGTGTGAGGCTTAAATAGAATTCACCCTACTTAGTCTTCCCCACCGCAACCCTTCCACCCAGAGAATTGCAAGGGAACTTGCCTATCTTGAACCTCAGCACTGTATGAAATGGAAAAGAAATCATTTCTCCAAGACATGGTAACTTCAAACTGACCCTCACTCTGGTTTGTAGCCTGAATTCATGTTATCTGGCTGATCCTAAAACCTAAAACACAGATATTAGTTTACTGGGGCCTCAAGCCAATGGTGGCACCAGTGATTGATGAAAACCAATTGCAAATCGTCTTTAGAGAAAATCATCTTAAATGCAGCTCTCAAATAATTTCTGCAGACATAGATCCAGGAAATATGAACCCACAGTCAAAAAATACAAAACACTCAGAAACAAGGCACTATGTACAAAAGAGCAAGCAGGGAAACAAGGCAGCCAAATGAGACGCACAGAGGCTTTGGGTATGGGAACTAGCAGAGAAAGAATATAAAATATGTATGTTTACTATGAGTAAAAAAAACAACAGAATGAATTGAAAGAGTAGAAGATGAAGCAATAAAAAAGTGGCTAACAAATTAGAAAATGAACCCACCAGAATTTCTAGAAATGCAAATAAAATCTCAAAAAGCAAAACTCCAATGGATGTGATGAACAATAGATAAAAAGAAAAATAAATGAACATGCAAATATAGCTGACGAATCATCCAGAAAGCAGGGAGGTAGGATAACAGGAATGTTAGAGAATGTCTAAACCAAGGTTCAGAATGAGAAGAGAGAGAGAATGGAGCAAAAACAATTTTCAAAGACATATTAGCCAAGTAGTGGCCAGAAGTGAAACATGACAAAACTAAAAATTTGGAAAGTCCAAAAAACATTCAAGTAGAGTAAATAAAATGAAATCCACATCTAGACATACCAGAATGACACTGTAGAACATCCAAGATTAAAAACAGGAGGAGAGAAAAGAACCAAATGGAAGTTCTAGAATTGAAGTTAGACGGACAGCTGACTTCTTAACCACAAAAGTGAGAAGCAGAATACAGAGAGAAATAACTGTCAGCACAGTTTTGCATCAAGGCAAAATCCCTTCCATAAGGGAGGGGAAAAACATTACAGATTTATTCTAGGAAAACAAAACTGAGGATTTGCCCCAGCAGACCCTCACTAAAAGGAAATATCAAAGATTTTCTTGATGTTAAAAAAAAAAGGAAAGTTTAAGATGACAGAAGAAGTAAGTGAATAAGGTAGAAAATACATGAATGTATGTGAATAAACATTGATTGTTTGAAGAGTAATCATGCTGGATTCAAGAACATAGAATCAAAATCCATAACAAAAGCACATAAATCAAGAATAGTGAATTTCACTGTTAGACTTAAAAACAAAATCCATTAAAGACTCAAAAATTGTTAAAACATCAACTCTCAAAATTGATCTATGGGTTCAACACAATCCAAATCAAAATCCAAACAGGCTTTTTGTGTGTGTGTGTGAGGAAGATTGGCCCTGAGCTAACACCTGTGCCTATCTTCCTTTATTTTATGTGGGATGCTGCCACAGCGTGGCTTGACAAATGGTGCTAGGTCCGTCCCCAGGATCCAATCCTGTGAACCCCAGGCTGCCGAAGCAGAGTGCACAAACTTAACCACTATGCCACCAGGCTGGCCCGCAACAGGCTTTTAAGATTTATATGGAAAAGGAAAAGATCTAGGATAGCCAAAACAATCTGTTTTCCTTTTGCACATGTTAAAGGACTCACACTACCTGATTTTAAGACTTATTGTAAAGTTATGATAATCAGAACAGTCTGGTATTTGCATGAGGCTAGACAAATAGATAAATAGAACAGACTACAGAGTTTAGAAAGAGACCTACAAGTATATGGTTAATTGATTTTCAACAAAAGCACCAGTGCTATTCAATGGAAAAAGGATTATCTTTTCAATAAACAGTGCTACAAAAACTAGATAAACCTTGACACTATTCTTAAAAACGAATTCAAGATTGATTGTAAATCTAAATGTAAAAGCTAAAAGTGTAAAACTTCCAGAAGAAAACATAGGAGACTATCTTTGTGACCTTGAGATAGGCAATGGTTTTTTAGAGAAGGCACAAAAAGTGCTGAACATAAAATACATGATAAATTGAAATTCGTCAAAAGACACTGTAAAAAAATGAAAAGGGTTGGGAGAAAATACTTGAGAGAAATATATATGTATATACATATGTATACACGTGTATATATACGTATACACATACATACATATATCTCCTATCCTATCTATCTGAAAAAGAATTTTTACTCAGAATATATAGAAAATCAGTAACAAAAATGCAAACAACCCAATTGCAAAAAAGTTGAGCATAAGATTTAAACAGATTCCTTCCAAAAGAACATCTCTGATTAGCCAATAAGCACATGAAAAGCTGGCCAACATTGCTCAGTCATCAGGGAAATGAAAACCATAATAAAGTACCATTTTATTGCCAATAGAATAGCTTTAATTACACTAATGTTGGTGGTAGCGATGTAAAATTGTGCAACCATCTTTGAAAACAGTTTGGCAGTTTCTTATTGTATTAATCTATTGCTATGTAATGTATTACCCTAAAACTTAGCAGCTTAAAACAACAGACATTTATTACCTCACGGTTTCTGTGGGTCCAAAATCCAGGTGTAATTTAGTGATGCCTCTGACTCAAGGTCCGTTATGAGGTTGCAGCTAAGCTGTTGGCCAGGGCTGTGATCTCTCCAAATGCTTGGCTTGGGGAGGATCCATGTCTACATGCACTCCTGTGGACATTGGCAAGGTTCAGTTCCCTGCGCACTGTTGGATTGAGGACCTTAGTTCCTCGTGGGCTACTGGGCTCCCTCAGTTTCTTAGATCGCTCCGGAGGGCAGCTCTCGACATGGCAGGGGGCTTCCCTCAGAGTGAAGGAATGAGAGCAGGAACCCAAGATGGAAGCCATATTCTTTTTATAATCTGATTTCACAAATGCCATCCCATCCCTTTTGCCATATTCTTTTGTGCAGAAGTGAGTCACCACATCCAGCCCACAGTGAGGAGAGAGAATCACATAAAGGCATGAATACCAGCGGGCAAGGCTCATTGAGGACCATCTTAGAGCTGCCCTACCACACTTTTTAGAGACACACCTATCCTATAATCTAATAATTTCCCTCATAGTTACTTATTTAAGACAAATGAACACATTGTCCTCAAAAAAGACTTGTATAAAAACGTGCACAGTACTTTGTGCAAAATAGCCCCAAACTGGAAACAAGGAAAAGTCTACTAACAGGAGACTGAATAAAGGTAAAAACTTTCAGTTATAAGATGAAAGAGTTCTGGAGAGCTAAATGTACAGCATAGTGATATAGTTAATAATAATGTATATTTGAAATTTGCTAAGAGAATAGGTCTTAAGTGTTCTTAACACAGGGGGATAAAAAAGGTAAATATATGAAGTGATGGATAGGTTAATTAGCTTACTTGGGGAATCATTTAACAGTACATACATAAATCAAAACATCACATTGTACACCTTAAATATATACAGTGTGCATGTGTCAATAGAATAAAAAGATCTGTGCATTCCACTGTATATAAGTTTTACCTCAAGAAAAAGTCCTCTGAAATAAAAAATAATCCAGTTACATGAGAGACACATCTAAAACATAACCATACAGAATGGTTGATATTTAAAAGTACAGTCGTCCCTTGGTATCCAGGGGGATTGGCTCCAGGACACTGGTGAATACCAAGATCCATGGATACCCAAGTCCCTTGGTTGGCCTTCCATACCCAAGGGCTCAACGAACTGCAGATCATAAACATAGTACAGAATTTGCGGTTCCTTGAACCCGTAAGTGTGGAGCCCATGGATATGGAGGGCCAACTGTATGGAAAAATCTGTTCAAGGAAAATACTGACAGAAACAGAGTGAGAACAACTATACTGGTAGGCAAAATGGATTTTAAGGCAAAAAACATTACAAGAAATATGGAAGGATCACTACGAATAGAAAAGGGAGATAGAATAATTCGAAGCTGGGAAGCATTTAATAACATACCTCTTAGAAATTAATAGATAAAACAGATAAAAAACAGATGCATATATACAGATGGTCTTGACTTATGATGGTTTGACTTAGTTTTTTGACTTTACGTTGGTACAAAAGTAGTACACATTATTAGAAACCGCACCTCAAATTTTGATCTTTTCCCACTCTATCCATATGTGGTATGATACTCTGTCCTGACACTGGGCAGTGGCAGCGAGCAGGGCTCCCAGGCAGCCCAGTGATCACGAGAGTAAATAACTGATACACTGGCCCCCATTCTGTCCCCAGACAACCATTCTGGTTTTCACTTTCAGTACAGTATTCAATAAATTACATGAGATATTCAACACTTTATTATAAAACAGGCTTTGTGCTAGACGATTTTGCTCAACTGTAGGCTAATGTAAGTGTTCTGAGCACATTTAAGGTTGGCTAGGCTTAGCTATGATGTTCGGTAGGTTAGGCGTATTAAATGCAATGGGCTTCTGGGGATATAACTTCATCCTAAGTCAAGGAAGATCTGTATATATAAATTTGAACAGAACAATTAAATATCTGGAGTTAAACATACAGAGAACATAGCGCCAACTGCAGAACACACATTCTTTCCAGACAGGCATGAATATTTATCATAATTAACACATACTGGGCCTAAAAGCTAGTCTCAATTTTTAAAGAATTGATTCTATACAGAAAAAGTTCTCTGACTATTATAAGATTATCAGTTCAAAATCAATGTTCAAAAGTTTAAAAACAGTGAAGAATATATACACCAGAAATATATCCTAGAAAATCTTACATTTTTAGAAATTAAGGAAAACCCTTCTATAAAACTTATAGACCACAGGAGAAATCAGACTAAAATTGAAAATATTTGGGGCTGGCCCCGTGGCCGAGTGGTTAAGTTCGCGCACTCCACTGCAGGCGGCCCAGTGTTTCGTCGGTTCGAATCCTGGGCGCGGACATGGCACTGCTCATCAAACCACGCTGAGGCAGCGTCCCACATGCCACAACTAGAAGGAGCCACAACTAAAAATACACAAGTATGTACCGGGGGACTTTGGGGAGAAAAAAGGAAAAAATAAAATCTTAAAAAAAAAATTAAATTAAAAATATTTACACCAACATAATAAATACTCCTTTGGGATGCAGCCAAAGAAAAGTACATAATCTTAAATGCATATATTAAAATTAGGAAAGGCAAAAATTAAGAAGGCAACACGTTTTAGAACTTAGAACTACATAATTATCCTAATTTATCTAGAACAAAAAGACAAGGAGAAATTCAAGAACTAGAAATAAACATAAAACTGATAGGACCGACAAAACCAAAAGTTAGCTCTTTGAAAAAATTAATGATTGGTAGTACTGCTCAGGGAGAAAAGAAGAAATAAATAAAAATATTTTGAATAAAAAGACGCATAACAACGAATGCAAGGGACATTTTGAAAATGAAGATATTGTGAAAAGTTTTGCCAACAAATTTAAGCTTTTATGTGAAATGGAAAAATATCAAGAAAAAAGATAACTTATGAAAACTGACCTGAGAAGAAACACAAAACTTGTACAATCCTATAATTGTTTTTAAAAGTGGAAATAATATGTCTTTCCATGTCCAGAGGGTTTGTTAGTGAGTTTAAATATATAAGGGACAAATAATTCTAATCTTTCATAAAAACTCGTAGAATATAGAAAGGTGATAGAACCTGACAAAGATATAAGAAAAATTACAGGGTAAACTCAGTTATGAACACAGATGCAAAATCCTAAAAAACTTAACAAGTAGTTTCAAAAATATATAGAAAAGATGATATGTAATGACAGTGTTGGGCTAATGCCCAAAAATCACGGGAGTGAATTATTATTGGAAAATTAATATAATTCACCACATTATTAAGGAGAAATATATTATCTCAATATATGAAGAATAAAATAGTACTTAATAAAATTCACATTAATGAATAATAGAAACCTTTAGCAAAATAAGATTAGACAGTAACTGTCTTATCTTAGTAAAAAGTCTTTGGAAAAAAAAACTCTAGAACAAAAAATCATACTTAATGGTAAATCGTGGAAAGTTTGCCCCTTAAAGTCAGGAAAAAGCAAGATTGACATCTCCTTACTTCTAGTCAACAAGCTATTGGACAGTCCTCTACAACACAGTGTGAAAAGAAAGTGAAATAAAAGGTATAACAATAGATATAAAACTGTCATAAATTAAAATAATTACTGCCTACAAAGAGAACCTAAAACAACCTGTGCACAAATTATGAAAAATAAGATGATTTACCTAGGTGTCAACTATACGATCAACATACAAAAAAAAATTGAACATCAATACAATAGGAAAAAGAAATACAGTTAAGAGAAATACTTCTTTTTACCAAAATCTCATTTTCAATAGCCACAAAAGATATGCTGAACCTGTATAGAGAAAATGGTTAAACTTTATCGAAATACATTGAAGAAAACATAACTAAATAGAGACAGATGCAATGTTCATGGAGTGAACATAAATTCAATCAAAATTCCATCAGGGCTTCCTCGTAAAACTTAAGTTGATTCTGAAATTTATGTGGAAGACCAAGAACAGCTAAGACATTCTTGAAGAACAAGGTAAGAGTCCTTTCTTATGAAATATAAAGAATTTAAAAACTGTACTAAGTAAGCCAAAATATTTAATTAATTATGCCCTCAGGGACACATAAATAGAATATTGCAACAGACTCGAAGTCCCCAAAGGAGACCCCTTGGTCTATGGCAACATCATTTACAACAGAGCTAAATATAGGTTTTCCGAGATATGTCGAGATCATTGATCTGCATCTGTTTCAACCCCAACCTCAGACCATACCCAAAAATTAGTACCCAGTGAATTAGAGACTTATTGAAAAGCAAAACATAAAAATATTGAAGTTTATGACCTCAGTGTCAAGAAGGACTTCTCAAGACTTAGAAAGCACAAACGCTAATGGAAAAGATTGTAAATTTGTTGACGTGAAAATGTAGAACTTCGCACATCAAAATATGCTACGCATAGAGTAAAAAGACAAACCACAGAGTCAACAAAGAAGTTGCCAATACATGGAACTGCTAACGAATTATTTTTCAGAATATATAAAGTATCACTACCATTCGCACACACAAAATAGAAACAATTAAAATAAACAAAAGAAATTTCACTGAAGAAGAATCCCAAAAGGCTTACAAACAAATGAAAAGATGCTTAACTCCATCATTAATCTGGGAAACGCAAATTTAAAAGATAATAGCATCCCATTTCATACTAAAAAATACCAAATGCTAGCAAGAAAGTAGAATAACCAGAATTCTATATACTACTAGTGGGAAAGTATTAAATAAAGCTGTAGCTATGCATACCCTAGGAGCTAGAATTCCACGCTTCATGCATGTGTCCTAAAGCAAATTTACACATGTATGCCAGGAGCCACATACAAGAAGTGCACAGATGCACTGTTCATAGAAACAGAAACCTGGAACCAATCTAAATGTCCAACAGAAGGATGGGCAAATAAATCATGATGTGTGATAACAATGGAGAAATTGAAGACATTTTTGTATAATGGCAGACCACGTATACAATGGTGGTCCCATAAGATTAGAACCATACAGCCTAGGTGTGTAATAGGCTATACCGTGTAGGTTTGTGTAAGTACACTCTGTGATGTTCACACAACAATGAAATCACCTAAGGATGCATTTCTCAGAATGTATCCCCATCTTTAAGCAATGCATGACTGTACAGCTATGTGCTACAGTATGGGTGCATTTCAGAAACATAATGTTGAGGCAAGTCACTAAAGAATACATAAGTGGAATTTTGCTGTGTGTATATCTCAAAAACAAGCAATAGTAAACAACATATTGTTTAAGGAGGCAGTCATATCATAAAGGAAAGCAGGGAAACAAGAAACAAAATTCATAATAGTAGGTACTCTTGAGAGAAGGAATGAATGGGATTAGGAAGAGGAGCTCAGGGCCTTAGAGAGGTAAGAATTTTTTTTTCTTCTTGAAAAGGAATAGTGAATCTACAGGGCATATTGTGTTGTTATTCTTTATACCATATTTATATTTTTAGAAATATTCTTTGCACCAATTCTAGAAATTGAATGACTTGGAATAAAATTTTAAAATGTTTTAAATCAAAAACCCTGGCAGTATTCAGCCAGATTAGAATAGCAGCTGCCCCCTGTAGAGAGCATCTCCATCACTTGCAGTATATTATTGTGTAGAGACTGTTATTTTCCTTACAGCTTTCTTACGGGTCACTATTTACATCACCTATCTAGTCTTTTTTTTTTTTTTAAGATTGGCACCTGAGCTAACAACTGTTGCCAATCTTCTTTTTTTTTCTTCTACTTTTTCTCCCCGAGTCCCTCCAGTACATAGTTGTATATTGTAGTTGTGGGTCCTTCTTGTGTGGCATGTGGGATGCTGCCTCAGCGTGGCCTGTTGAGCGGTGCCATGTCCGCGCCCAGGATCTGAACCACAAAACCCTGGGCCACCAAAGTGGGGTGTGTGAACTTAACCACTCGCCCATGGAGCCACCCTATCCTATCTAGTCTTTATGAGCACCTGAGATTATGACCTTTGCTTTAGAGAGTGGTTCTCAAAGTGCGGTCCCCGATCCAGCAGCATGAGCATCATCTGGTAACTTGTCACAAGTACAAGTCTTCAGGCACTGCCCTAGACATACTGTATCAGACTCTGGGCGTGAAGCCCAGCAATCTGTGCTTTAACAAGCCTGCCAGGGGATTCTGATGATGTCATTTGAGAACCAGTGTTCTTGAGGACGTGACCCAGCCTATGGACCTCCCCCTTCCTGGCCATTCTTCCATTCTGAGTCTCTTCCGTCCTCCCAGAGGAGAGTTGCACTTTCTCCTAATGGAAGCAGCGTTCATTTCCAAGAGTCGACAGGACCTTCAATTCCCCCCCATCAGGAGGAAGCCTTCTTCCATTTTTCCTTGCTCAAAGTGATTTAAGCCATCGTGTTGTTATTGGTAATCTATGGCAAGAAATTGACCGACATCACTTCAAGATTTCCTTGTCTGCTCTCTGCAGGCCCCTCAGGACTCTTGTAAGAGCTTTCTACACAGTGGACACGTGAACAAACTGTTAAATCTTCCCACCACCAACGGACATTAAGATAGTCTCTGAAACAGAAAGCCCATTCCCTTTTTGTATCTGCTTCCAAGAAATTGTCACTTCTACCTTATTGGAGCCATTCACAATAGGAGACAGTTTCACTGTAGCTCCCTTTCTCAGCACCTGGTACTTCCAAGGCTGGGGGTGGTGTGGAGGATGTTGGCAGTAGTCATTTCTGAGTCTCTTCTCTGGCCTTAGAGGCCTCCTACTGATCTCAGAGCCCATAGGAGGTAAGTGAGAGTAAAGGAAATTCTAATGCCTGTCTGAAATGTCAACCCTTCATCTGATAAAGTTCTCCAAGTTCCATATATTTTTTCTACGTCAAGCTCTTCTCCCCCCAACTATCTTTTTGTATGAATCATTCACTTTGAATGTTACATACAAAATATGAACACATTCACCATATCCTGAATTTGATGTCACTGATGTCGACTGCTTAAATAATTTATGAGAAATATTGTATACTGGGAAGTATGTACCACTGAGCCATGTGTAGTACTATCACCTTACCCTTATTTACAGAGACTGGTTTGGGAAATACAATTGCTAATTCCAGGAAGAAAGAGGTGGCATTTAATTACGAAGAATGGTATGAACATGTGATAGACAGGAAAGAAGCCCAGTTTTTTTGGAAGTGATATGGTAGAGTGGACAATATACTGGCTCTGGTGTCCGCTACATTTGGGTTTGAATCTTGGCTCTGCCCTTTTGCTGGGTGTACAACACTGAGCAAGTCACTTAGCCTTAGTTTTCTTGTTTGTACCCTTAGGACAAAGGAGTACCAAATTCATTGGACTTTTTGAGGATTAAATGGGGTAACACATGTAAAGGGCTTTGCACAGTGTCCATCACCTTGTAGGTGCTCAGTTAAACATAACTGATGTTTGTGGCAAGAAATAAGGCTAAGAAAATAGGTCAGACCAAGTTCTGAATGGCTGAATACCCTCAGGAGTTCAGATATTTTCTAAGGAACTTGTGTAGTTTTTGATAAGAGAAGTGACCTATTCAAAACTTACTTTAGGAAGAAATATTTTTCTGTGAAGTACATTGGAAGAAAGGAAAAATTAGAGACAAAACTTGTGAGGCAGTTACAATGGTCCAAGTTAGAGGTGACCTAGTAGACTGAGTAGGGAGAAGTTGTGAGTTCAAGCTGAGCTCACTGATGAAACAAGGGAGAGAAGAAGGGGAAAGCGAGAAGATGGCACGAGAACTCTCACCTGGGAGAGGTGGATGACAGCAGCGCCACTGAAAAGAGGATGAACAAAGTTGGAGTTGAGCGGGCAATATTATCAGGAGGGAAACTTATGCCGGAAGAGGAAAGACATCAATATTAGTGAAAACTTATGCAAATGAAGTAAATCAAAATTCCAGACGGAACCACACCTGGCTCAGCACCAACTTGGTGAGGGTCTTGTGAGGAGGAGAAGGAAGGGATGGGGGATTTTTCCTACACATGAAGAAGTGAAGTCAGAATGGAAAGAATGAGTTAGATCGATACAAGCCAATCCTTTCCTGCATACTATAGACCTATTATTTCTCTTTATGACCCCAGATGAGTCATTGTAGGTGGAATACAAAAATCAGTGGAGATGACTACTGCCTGGAAGCAAACCTCAGGAACTCAGACCTGGGAAGTATGGAAGAGCCCTCTCTTGGCTCCTGTGGAATCTGTCTTGGGATCACTCAGTGGTGGCATCTCGCTGGTCATCTTGCTCTTCCTGCCACACTTACTGAGGTCCACAGGGTGTGCCCTACCCGTAGGGGGTGGTGGAAGCAGAACAGGGAGTCAGCATTTGGCAGAGAAGATCATGTTCCTTTTTCACATCTTCAAAGTGTCTGAAAGTTAAGAACGTAGAAATAAAACACAGGAAACTCGTCTGAATCAACATGGTTTGAGAGCATTGCTGAGGCTTATGCTTCCTAAGTTGGACTACTTTCTTTGTAACAGAGAAGAGGATCTTCATTCATTTCTATTTGGTAATAATTATTAAAATCTAGGATATTCAGGAGTGGTTGTTTTAGTTAATATTTTTCACATGAAATGAGTTAGGCAAAAATCTTTCTATGGATTTTGCCATATCCATTTTCTGTCTTTTGCCATAATAATTAGCATAGAGTTTGGCTGATTCTCCTCCTCTGAATTTACTCCTTAACTTACATACAATAAAATTCGCTCTTTGGAGGGTACAATTATGCGTGTTTTTACAAACACATACAGGCATGTTACCACCACTACAATCAAGATACAGAACAATTCTATCACCGAAAAAGCATTTTCTCATGCTGTTCCTTTGTAGTCACATCACGTCCCCTCTCTAACCCCTGGCACAGTGATTTGTTCTGAATCTTTCTTTTGAAAACTGCTTATTTGAGTAAGGCCTGAGATTTCTTTATGATTTGCGGGTATAATAACAATAGTAACAGCAGTAATAGTAATAGTTAATATGTTTTATACATTTTCAATGTGCCAGGCACCATTTAAAGCACTTTATATATGAGGAAACTGAGGCTTTGAGAAATTTTGGAAAGGAGAGGAGAGAAGAAAGACTTTCCCAAGGTCATATAGTGGCAACCCCATGGCTTGAGTCAGGCATGTGTAACACCCAGGTCTATTTTCTTAACTTCTGTCTGATTCTGCTTCCATGGAAGACACAGAAAGCAGGACAAAGTAGAAGGAATACCTAACAATTTCAGTAAGCTCAGTTCAGACCTGGGATTGCCTTACTCTAAAAACAAACAGAACTTACGTAAATATTTGGTTAATTATACCAATGAAGCAGTTATTGACTGGGCATAAGGTAAAATGAAGCCAGGGTCTTAGAATACCTTTCTTACAACCTTTGTGAGATGCAATGAAGATGAAGCCCAGATATGTTATGTTCTCCCTCATAAACTTGACCAGATTTGTAAAGCAAATCTAGAGAAATTTCCTGATCAAATACTGAAATGCCATTTCAATGCTCTGCACATCAACTTCCTCTTCAGTTTACCAAAAAAGTGAAATAGATCTTTAATCTCAGTCTTCTGTATATTTCAGGTTGGAGTCCCCGACCCGGTCTCTGGTAATGGAGGCCCCAAAAGGAGTAGAAATAAATGCAGAAGCCGGCAATATGGAAGCCACCTGCAGAACAGAGCTGAGATTGGAGTCCAAAGATGGAGAGGTACGGAGTGAGAAGAGATAGAACTCCAACAGGCCAAACTTTCTCAAAACTGAGCTGCTACACCCTTTGCCACTGAAGTTCATCCTACACTGAAACAACAAAAAGAGCCAATCAGAAGGTTTTATTTCTGGAACAAATGTGTTGAATAGCACAATTATAAGCCAAACTCACAACACATAAAAGTTACGACTCATTATTTGTAAAGTGCTGAGATAATAGTATGTATTGCAGCACAGAATTATACATACAGCTGAAAATGGATGCTATTTCCAAATTCTTTCTCTTGTCACCTTAAACTAAGATTTAGGTAGCCAGCATAATTAAGCTGTAACATTATGTACATCTGGCTAAAGATGAACTTAATTGACTTGTAGTCATTTTTAAAGTTTACATCATATGTTTCTACTTTCGTTGACAATGGAGACTCAGATCTAACTGCTATCCCAAATCAGAACAAGCCAAAACCTAAATATAGCTGCTTGTGTTTTTGCAACAAGGTAAGCCAAATCCCCAAAGAAAATACGACTCAACAGCAAACTTTTTAAAATGCCTTCATCGTGTTCAGAAGTAATTTTTTCTGTTTAAGAATTTTAAGAAGAGGAAAACTATTTTTAAAGCAAAACTCTATCCCCCCTTTCATATCTACTTAGAGCTGTACTAAGTACTAGTACTTAGAGTATCAGTCTCCACCTGCATCTGTACACCAAGCCTGCCTTTTGATTGGTTTGGCATTTGCTCCATGTGTTTTAAAAGAGCTAGTCAGATAGAGCATTCAGTTATCAAAACAGTCTCTTACGACAGCCACAAACTCCAAGCCACATGCATTTGGAAATAGTGACTACATTACAAATGTGCTTTATAGCCATCAGAATCCAGACTCTGGAGGAATAGGTTATAATCATAACAGTCACTTAAGACTGGAAAGTGCTGCATATTCTTGAAGACTTGCCATGCACACAAACATATTTGTGTTCTGAGAAGTCCCATAGTAAAGAAAATTGTTAGCCTAGCATTTCCAAATTGAGTTCACTCTAGGAATCTCTTAACATTCTACAAGATATACTTTTGCAAAATGCTAACATAGGCCAGTGCAAAATTGTCTTACTAGAGTAAAAGCTTCTGTGAGGGTAGAGACTTTATCTGTCTGTTTATCACCCAGCTCCTGCTATCCAAATTTCTGGAACCCAGAATACTCAACTCGCAGTGGGTGCTCATTCAATTTAAGTTGAATTGAACATTCATCTACTGTTTCTCAATGTCCAGAGAATAAATGACAGCCTCTGACTCTTTCCTTCCTGTTCACTCTCTTTAGATTAAGTTAGATGCTGCGAAAATCAAACTACCTAGACTGCCTCATGGATCCTACACGCCCACAGGAACGAGGCAGAAAGTCTTCGAGATCTGCGTCTGCGCCAATGGGAGATTATTCCTGTCTCAGGCAGGAACTGGTTCCACTTGTCAGATAAACACAAGTGTCTGCCTTTGAGAGACTATCCATAGTGGACATTGTTGGTAGCATAAAGGCCTTTTTTGGCTTTACACACTGGCTGCCAGCTATTTTTACTAGAACACAGAAAGCCTATCAAAGACCTTGTGTGTGTGTGTGTGTGTGTGGGCGTGTGCGCGCATGTGTGAGTATGTTTGCGTGTGTGAGTGGATATAAATATATATAAATATATATAAATAAATATATATATCCTCTGTATAAAATGAGGTTTCAGTACAAAAGGAACCATGGGTGACCCTGTGATATTCACTGTCATTTCCATCCCCAACCCACCACCTACATGATCAAATCCAAACACTAATTTAGGCCCAATATTCCCCAGACCCTTCAAAATCACACAGTGTGTTAGACACTTACTAATATCCACCTACATGTTTGAGTAACAGCATACCTTCTCCTTTAGTGTCCTTACAAGGCAGTGATGGCGGGAATCTCCAAGTCACGCTCAAACGCTGAGAACTTTGTATTAAAAAATAGACATTTGGTTTCCTTTTTTAGCTTTAGTAAGGCTGGCCAACTTCTTCCTCTTCAAGTTAAAGATGGGCAATACCATAGAAGTCAACCATAGGAACTGAAAATTGCTGTTCTACCTTTGCAGCCAAATGTATCGGGGCTTTTGTAGCTGGATGAAAGAGGAGGATGTATTTTAGCAAAGTTTGAGCTGCTCACCCAGCTCCTGCTATCTTGCTTCCTTCAAACTCACATATCATCCCTCAGTCAAAATAAGAGTTGTAAATCAGCACAAAATAGGATAACAGCTGCTCCTCAGTCAGCTGGAAGCTACTCAACGGCCTGACAGGCAAAGAATAAATGGGCAATATGTCTCTGTTTAAAGGAAGAAATGGCTCAAAATCTGTTGTGTCCTCACTTCTGACTTTATCCAACAGACTCTAACCCAAAATGATCAAGTCAATCAAAATCCTTAAGAGTGAAACTCCTACCCCAAGAGAAGCCATTTGGAGATGGAAATCTAATTAAGAGTGGCATAGGGAACCTAATTATTTTTTATGTGTTTCTTGGGATTGGTAGGTAATTTAGAGACATGCCTTTTATTTTTAAAGGCGTGCATAAACTCTCTGGTGTCAATCTTCTTATATATTTTTTCAGTGTTGGGATATTCATATTTCTAAATCCACGATTATGTTTTCTCCAAGAATAGTGACCCAAGAGTCACAGATCTAAAGTATTATACACCTCTAGAAATGATCACTGAAAATTAATATAAACTGAGTCAAGTATCTTTAACAGAATCACTGTGTTCCCCAGGGCCCAGCAACACCCTCTCCCCCATGTGTGGAAGCAGCTCCCAAATTCCCGCCATCAGCTACCTCTCATCACTCCACCTTCATCATCATGTTCCAGGGTCACCCTGGCCAGCTCTTGTGCTGGAACAGGGGATTATACCATCTCTGTTCAAAGAGGGGGAAATGTGCCTATGCCTTAAGTCAATGCACTCAGCAAGGAGAAGCACATCCTATTTATCTTGTTGTTACCTGTAGTTTATTTTGGGTGATTGGAGGGGAATGGTCTAGCAATGACTTGGCATCATAAAAGCTGGTAGACAAACCAAGTGGCTGACAGACATGGACTCTAAGGAGCCTAGAATGAAGACATAACTGGCTTAGACAGTCCTGGATGCCATTTGGCAAGCAGTGACCCCACAATCCTAAGTGAAGCAGTATTTGTAGGCCTGAATGGCATTTGTTTTTCCTCAACAAAGTTCTCATTTTCTTACTTCACAAGCAGGGGAAGATTTGTCATAGGAGATGAATAAGAGGTGTGGTATCTTTGAGCTAACACTCAATCATCAGGCTGAGGTTTATATAGATGGGACGTAAAAGTGAGCTATATGTTGCTTAGTCACTTAGAAGTGGGGAGAGGCAGAGTTGTTCTAGCCTGACCAGCAGCTCTGCTGGCTTCCAGACCTGAGGCACCCTCCAGTCAATTCTTTCTCAAAATCCCAGAGAAGAATTGGGTTGTTCAAGGGCAAGACCATAAGATTGCTTAGTTTGCAGCTTTAGGGTCTGAAAAGGAAAACCATAAAAAGATACCAAGTTGCTCTGGATCAGTATTATTTATGTCCTATGGAATCATGCTGCCAGAATCTGCATGCACCCCGCACAGGGTTTTGCCAAGCCAGGAAGGGCCCTCCTTGGCTACTGGGAGCATCTATCACATATCATTCAGATAAACAGTAGTAGCTGTGAAGTCCTTTGTGGCTAAATACCCTAAGACAAAGTTTCTTTAAGCAGACAGACCATCTTTGCACTTTGCCATCTCAAGTACATAATCCACAGGTGACAAGAAAATGAAAGTTTCCCTGAACCTCTTTCCTCTGATTTTGTTCTAATCGTTACATGAAAGTCTGCGATCAGCACCTTGGGAATTTTACACCAATAAAAAAGACTGGTATGATCCCAGTTGCAAAATTTAATCCTAAAGGTAATCAGATCACAAATAGAATAAAAATCATAATAGCAACCAAGAAAAGAAATCAAGCACCTATGGGGGACAAACATGATATAAAATTCTGATTTTCATTTGTGCTAAGTGACCACAATATACCAGGTAATAAGCAGAAAATTTGGCATGAATTAAATTATGTATTTGAGTTCAAACTTTAGAATTCGGTAAAATGTATTCTGAGTTCTTCAATGTACTTTTTCCCCCCAACTTCTTCCAACTAGAATATTTGTCCATGGTCATAAGAGAAAGTTTTACCTGAATTCTGGAAAAAATATCTTTTACATTAAAATCTGATAACCTTTAATTTAAAAAAAAGATTCTTTCTAATCTTTATATATAATATCTTCTAGGCAATCACACCTTTTGGTATATTAAGCAGTGGGTGGCGTACCAAACAGAGATCAAATGAATCTTCACTATTCTAGGAGTTCTAATATGTTAATATTCTTCAGAAGAGTTTGGTAAATTAAAAATTGATCTCCAAATATGTTTAGCACTTAGTTCTATTTGATATCTGCTCAATAAGTCAGAACAGTTCAGTCCTGTAAAACTACTGGATCATGAAGGAGGTTTTGAAAAACCCTTACGGTGGCATCTATCTAGCTGGAAACTTGATATGAGGCTTTTTAATTGTTATACTGCCCAGGGGGTAGATCTTATACACTTGAATTGACTTTTAACTTCCTTTAGGTCAGTTTTCCTTTGGATGATTTTCATTGTCTACCCAGCAATCCTAGACCAAAGACTGCTTGAGGTTTGGCTCTAGAGCAGGGGTCAGCAAACACTGGTCCCTAGACCAAATCTGGCTCGTTATCTGTTTTAGTAAATAAAGTCTTTTGTAACACAGCCACATCCTTTCACTTACATGTTGTGTATTGCTGATTGCATACTGTAACAGCAAGGTGGAGTAGCTGTGCCAGAGACCTCACAGTCCGCAAAGCATAAATACCTTCTCTTTGGCCCTTTGCAGAACAAGTTTGCCGACCCCTGACGAAGAGGTCACAGCAGGAAAGAAAGCAAACTTCACGATAGCATGGAGTAAGCCTCCATCTCCATGTGTGCTTGAGATATTAATACTTGGCTATAGAAAAGAAGGTCAGCCTTACACTACATGTAAAAGAGATCCACTTGTCCAAGAAATGCAGGCTCACAGGATTCTTGGGAATAGGGAGGACCAAATTAGGGGGAGGTTTAGTGCAAAAGGAAAGCTGTGATCCTCCGAGAGATTTTTCTTAGGATCCTTAACAGACAGGTGGTTCCTCCATTCAGCATCATTGTATGACAAGAAGTGAAGCAGCGGTCCTTTGATTTAAATTTAGAATCTTTTTCCTAAAGAGACTATTTCTGCAATCCCTACTCAGAGGTTTCCACCTCACCTTCCCATATTCCAGAAAGATGCCCATGGTCCTCCAGAGAGTATTTTTGACTTACCTGTGTTTTTGGCATCCATCACCTCAGTTATTCACAGCTCCATTGTACTTAACTTCCTACGACCACACCAGGCCTGACAGTTGATGGCATCAATAAATAATTAGAAATGTTGACAGAAGCATCTTAAAGTAGGTAGACAAAAAATATATAAAATTCTTTCATGAAGCTGTTGCTGGGAGAAACCAGGTTAATGCCAGTCTGATGTGGTTTCCAAAGATCTGGATCTTTGTTCCCTGGTGTACAGGGAGTGCAAAAAAAGATCTATTTTGAATTCACATGTCTCTGCCTCTTTGTGGTAAGGCAGGTTCCTACCAGAGATTTGTCCCTTCTGTAGACATATTTTATACTCATATTCAATACTGTTAAAATAGCATCAGTTATGAATGATTCTTTATGAGAATTCGTGTTGGGAAGGAAGGGTTTTTTTGGGTTTTTTTTAAGGAAGATTAGCCCTGAGCTAACATCTGCCACCAATCCTCCTCTTTTTGCTGAGGAAGAGTGGCCCTGAGCTAACATCCATGCTCATCTTCCTCTATTTTATATGTGGGACACCTGCCACAGCATGGCTTGACAACCAGTGCATAGGTCCACACCGGGATCTGAACCAGAGAACCTCTGGGCCGCCAAAGCAGAATGTGCAAACTTAACTGCTGCGCCATCCGGCACCTCAAAGTTTTTTTTTTAATGAAAATCACCTGACCCTGATGAACAGCACTTAAAGGAATCCTTCAGCATTTTATCTGGATTCAACCAAAAGAGGATTAAATTGGCAACACTGCCCTTCACAGGAGCAACTAGATGAGAATATTTTGCTTTTGTTTATTTTAGGCAAAAGGTAGTGTGATGTTTGGACCAAAGAGGTAAATAGATCCATTTAAGCACCTGATTCTTATTTTTTAAGATTCTGTGAAAAGGTGAAAATCTCATTCAAGATAGTTGTAAACCGGACCCATTTCCTCTGTCTCCCCTCCACCAGGAAATCTTAGCCAAGAAAAGGATAAGGAAGCAGTTCCTGAAATGATACATTTGCATGGTGCCCCAGTAGCAGGTGGGGAAAAAAGTTATAATAAAAGAAACAACCTTAGAAAACAGGCCTTTTATCTCAAAGATAAAATGTCTCTCTTTTGGTCTTTCATCACTTTCTCCTTGGTGGAAGTTTCCCCCAGTTCCGACGTATTTCCATTAAAATAGTCAAAGCTACTGCATTGGGATGTCAGATGCATCTCTTTCTTTGTGGTAATCGGAATTTAAAATTATACAGTTGCCTCTGAATTTCTCATTCACAAAGCTAAAGCACTGATAAGAGAGAAAGGAGTCTAAAGCCAGCTGGTTCAGCCAGCACAGCACACCACACGCATTAGCACTTTCAAAAGCAATGTGATTTCTATGGTTCTTAAAAGCTTTCTTCATAACGGAGTCCTTGAAATTTCTCAAGGCAGGTCTGAATGACAAGGGAAAAATAATTATTTGTGGGAGGTCCTTGGTTTAAGTATTGTTAGAGCACAAGGTAAAAGAAAATACCCCATCGGGGTTACACATCCTCCCATATGCTATTTTCTTTGGTTTTACCCCCCACCTTCCTTTTATAGATACTGACAGAGTAGAAAATTAGCATCTTCCTTTGAGAAAAAGACAGCCATTCAAGTATGCATGAGCCCTTGGTGCAATAGGATGTGTGATGTCATAACAGTATTAATGATGTTATCAAATCCATCAATAAACAGTCTCAAACATACAATGCTAACTGCTACTCCTCAACTTTGGCCCAGCAAGTGGGTGATATTAGTTCCACTTCCCTGAGGTTTGCAATTGGAATAGAACAGAAGAAAAGTTGCTATAGGCAAGAAGTATTTTTCATGTCCAAATCCACCTGTCATAATAGGCAGACAGAGTAGTTCCAAAATGCCTCCTTAGGCGTGTAGACACCCTCACTAGTGAGGAGATTTGCTTCATCACTGAACATTAGCTAAGGTCGGATGAAACAAGCATGAGACTGTCCTCCTTAGGAGAAGAGAGGAGGAAACATCTGTCTTACCTAAAATCTACTCTGCACTCCTAAAGCTTTCTAACAGTCCATCTTCTTCCAGTGTCTTGACGGGCTACTTCTACATTTGGGTTATTTTGGTGGAATCAGAGATAGCTCAGATTTCATAAAGTGAGAAATTCCAAGGTGATCAATAGGATACATAGGAGCAGTATGGCAAAGGATTGTCTGAAGGCGGGCAGAGGATATTTGCTGACAATGAAGATTTGGTGTTTCATTAGTCTCCATTTGCATCTAATTCAGGAGGTTCAAACATTTTGAGGATCATAGATTCCTTCAAGAATCTGAGCAAAGTTCTGACCTTTCTCCCCAAAAAGAATCACACCCTCAAAATTTTACATAAATCCAAGAAGTTTTCTTGGACCTAAAGCCTACTCTAAGATATGGCAAGAGTTGAATTCTACTCTCCAATTATAATAATTTTTTATTAAGCACTTACCATGTGCTAGGTTCTGGGTAAGCGTTTTACATACATTCACTTGTTTCATTCTCAAAATAATCTTTTGAGTTAGGTTCTATCATAGTTTGAATTTGCAGATGTGGAAACTGAGGCTCAGAGAGGTTAAAAAACTTGCCCAAAGCCACTAGTTAGAAAATGGCAGAGCTGGAACGTGTATCTAACTCCAGACCACTAGGCTATGAAGTCACCAACATGTCAAACTATTCTTCAAGCTGTTGAGAAGTGTCTCCTACCAGTTTTTAGACTAGACCTTCTTGTGTGTATGAGGCTAGAGAACTTTTATCTCCCTTTTTCTGTAGTCCCTAACCTGTGACAGCATCTAGTACTAAAGTAAAGATACGTGGGGTGAAAATATAGAAGTCTGTCTGAATGAGAGAATCTGGAACCAAAACAATTTATTTGCTCTGTGGGTAATTCTTAAGCCAGGCTTCTTGTCCTTATAAGATGGAAGACACCTGTGTTGTCAGCTTTACATGTAAGAGAAAATTTTAATAGGCAGTGATCACGTCAGCACTTCTGCACACACACGTCTCCTTCCACTATTCCTTACTTGAAAAGACAAACGTCTTATTTTAGGTGAGGTCTTCAACACCAACTGGTTATCATACTTCCTTACCTTTACTTGTGGCAAAACTCAAGGAAAGAATCAAACAGAAGAGAGCTCAACCTCTATCATTGTCCTTGCTTCCCTATAGGAAGATAGGACTAGCAAGGACTCAATTAGCATTAGGCATTCAATACTCAAGCTGGCTACTTTGGCTGTGATAATGGCTTGAGCCCCACACCACATACCTTGTCAGTCATCACTAATGGGCCATACCTTGCACCACATGCAGAATTCTTCTCCCCAAAGCACTCAGGTCATCAATACCAATTGATCTGAGTTGGAAATGGGACCCATTTGCCAATTCTTGTTTAAACAGTGGCACCCTTTAACCTTGAACGTGGACATTTTATACTGGTGTCCTAGATTCAGCAATGAGGTTGGTGGCATTCCAACTACTAAAGGAGAAGATGAGTGCATCTGAAGTTCCTTACAACCTGGTGGCTTTGGAGCACTTTTATCTTCTGAGCAAAGGGATGAGGGTTTGATCTGCAAGAGTTAAAAGACCTAAAATCATTTTGAAGAATTAACTCAGCCAAGGACCATCTGAAAAGGTTATAAACCAGTATGCCTGTGTTAAGGTCCTGCTGTCAACCTGCCCGCAACCCAGAGCTGAGAGACCACAGCAGCAAAGAGATTGGGGTTCATCCTGCATTTCTGTGCTTTCTCAACAGCACATATCTGATCCACTAGGGGGTTGTAGACAGAGCTTCTCACTGCTCCCAACAGACTCAGCTCCAGTGCCAGCCAGGGGCTATAGTGCTCCATCCTGTAGTGTTTGTCTGGCTCAACCTCCCCATAAAACCTTCATAAAGGGGTGAGATAAAAAATGTCAATTATTCTGTTTTAGGGTAAGTCATTCAGGGATTTTCTTTTAAGAGTGTATGTGTCCCAGTGGCAAATCATAAATGGATACCTTTAAAGGGTCTCATGGAACTAACATCTCCAGAGCCAGAAGTCAGCTTCCCTGGTACAGAGGGGAGATCCTAGCAAAGTAAAGGGAAGAGTCGGCAAAGCTTAAGTTGGGGTGGACACAAAGTTGATCCAGTGTTTTGGTGAGGGGGGAAATGGAGTTTTCCATATATCAGCCACCTCCCCAGTCAAGCTTCTCCCTTTTTGAGGCCATGAAGAAGCAGAAACACACCTCTTAAGGAGGTCGTGTTTTAGAAGGAAAAGCAGAAGACATCCATCATTGTGCTGGCTAGATGCGCTCCTGGAGAAGCCAGGTTCTGGTGCTTTTAACAGAAAAGATGAAGTCATAGAAGTCCCATTTACTTGGAGATTTTGAAGAAGGAACCCCATTCCCATAAACCAATTGAGTTCAGCCTTTGGGTTATTTTTGGTTTGGTTTTGTTTTTCTCCAGGTTTGGGTGTGATGTAAGAAGAGCTTTTTAGTTTTGTTTTGTTTTGAATAACATCAATCCTTGCACACTCTATGCAAAAATTTTGTAAGCATTGCAATAATGCTATGAATTACAAGGAACTATTTTAACTTTATTACACTTTCTGTATAAAAAATTTGTATTTAATATTATTTCAACTGCAGTCTTGTAAAATATATTAATAAAAATAATGATTGGTAAGAAGGAAAGCACCCTTGTCCACTTCTTTAGGGAATTCCTCTTTCACAGTTGAAAAATCAGTCTGTCCTATTGATTCTACCTCAAAATAAATCTTCAGATTAACTTCTCTTCCGCATGTCTTTCCTCGGTGGCCTAACATGTTGGTTAAGCCATTTTGGCTCTCAGGAAGAGATTCACACAGGCTGCCTTAGGAAAGAGAGCTTATTATAAGATAATACGTGGCCTGGAATTGGGGTGTTCCCAGGATTTGGAGCAGGTCAAGGGAACAGCCATCCTCAACTGCTCTCCGAATGACCTGCGTAGGCTTCTTTTGCTACAGTTTACCGCGCCCTCTCTGAATCACTGAAGAAGCTCATCTGGTCCCTATTATGTAAAACCTTTTTAATTAGGCTACCTTAGCTTTCCTGGTCAGCCTATGGATGAACCAACTTTGAGCCAAGGGCCCATCCCTCATCCAATCAGTTTTCATCCTCTTCCAAAGAACACTTCAGCACTGCTCCCCTAGATGGGGCCATGGGTGAGACAATTTATGATAGACGACATCACTGCAGAACCACTCTGATCTGCCTACCACAATTGCTTCTCCATTTTGAGCATTTCACCGCCCCTGGCCTTCCACAATACCAAGTTTTTGCACATACTATTCCATCCACCTAGAACGCCCTCCCATCTAGCACCACCCATCAAAGGAAATCATCCCTCAAGATCCCATTCTTATACTGTCTTATCTCTGTGGTCTTCATCATTCTCCCTTGATTCCCCCATTAATTGTTCTAATTTATTTTATAATCCTACATTGTACTATAATTTACCTATCAACCTGGGACCCTGGGATGCTTATATTCATTTTTAAAGTTTATAAAGGAATAACGACATATCTAAATTGATCCTCATAATTACATTGTAAGGTAGATAGATTTTCTAGATGAGGAAATGACCTATGACAAATTTTACACATATATACAATACCTGACAGAGCCAGTGTCCCTTTCCAACTGTATTTTCATTGTAGGCTACATCTCATCAAATTTAGCTCCTGACTACAAATGACGCTGAAGCAACATTACAGAATCCTCAAGGTACAAGGCTATAATAAAAATTTTATTTTTATTGCAGCCAGAGTGCAATTTATCTTCAAAGATGCAGTAATTTTATGACCTGTTTTCTTTTTTTGGGGAAGCTTTACCAAAAGAAAAAATCTAAGTCAAAGAGAATGAAATCAGAGAAATCACCATTCAAGAAACCTGATGCATTGGTGAAAAAAATGTTGACACATAGCTAAAATGATAAAGAAACACTAATGAGAAGGAAAGGCTGTTATTGATGAGTCAAATTAATTGACATCATTGTTGATACAAAATTAGAAAGCAGATGAAATACGAAGAAGCTAAAAAGAGATCTATTCCTTTTCTGCCATGGAAGGAAATTTTTTAGAGTAGCAAATATATATAAATCAACAACTTTTATATTTCCTCCAACTTGACTCCTTTAAAAAGGATGTAAAATTCTGTAGCTCACTTAAGAACCCAGCCCCACTTTATCTGAGGAAAAGAGCCCAGGATACAGAGATGAGGAATAGGGATCAGAGTGCAAGAAATAAACACGTTTCAGAAAAACTTGTGAGCAACCTGTATGAATTAGCATCTCAAATTAAGTCCAATGACAGGTTTATTTTAGTCTGTGAATGCCAAATTTTAATTACCTGCAATAACACCAAGCACTTTCAGCTACGGATCAACTTACAGCCCCCAAGGAAGACCCTCATGACCCATCAATGGACAAAGGGCAGATCAGCCTTTGAGACTCCCAGGCACAAGTAATTAAACATAATGTAGAATACTTGGGAGATATTTCAAGATAACTCAGAATTTAGAATGGATATATAAAAGGTGAGAATAGAATCTTCCAAATTATGATCTATTTTAATAGGAAGGAAGCATTTTGAAACAGAAAAGTTTAGGATAGTGGACATTAAATCAAAGGTAGAAACTGTAACACTAAATCATTTGTTTTATTCTATTAAGAGACAAGTCGAGTTGCATTTAAAAACTTGGCAAGAATTAACTTATAAAACTTGAATAAAAAAATCAATATTTTAAAGTAGACTTTATAGTAAAAAGTATTAGAAGAGATTCAGATTAACGATATGGAGCTACAAAGTTTCTGTCTTAATGATTACATATGATTAAAACATTATACTGAACAGGCAAGTAACAAAATCCAAAAATTTGAAGTATAAGAAGAATAAAATTGAAAAATATAATTGTAGGGGGAAATTATTAACCACTCTTTATCTTATAACTTACAAGTTGGAAAAGCATAAAAATTGAACACACACATATAGCATCAAAGAAACTTCTCTTTGTCCCATGGTCATATAAAAGAAGTAAATATCTCAAAATTAAAATGTTAAAAAACTTTTCAGTCTGTATTCTCTGAAAGTAGAAATAGATGATATATTTTATATTAACATAAAAATCCAAGGAATTCCAGAATTAAAAAACACTTCCCTAACTAATTGGTGACATGAGAAAGAAACCTAGCCTTTTAAAAAATGATAGTGAAAAATATTACAAATGATGTAATTTGGCCAAAGCAGTCTTCTGATATAATAAAACATTTAAACTTAAACAATAGAGAAATGAATAAACAAAACATTTATTGTATGATTCCAGATCAATAAAATAACAAAAAACAATAAAAATAAGCTTACCTAAATAATTCTAAATTTTATATCTTAATAAATTGAAAACAAAAATCCAAAACAGATAAAACTGCTGACAAGTGTTGAAAAACATAAAAATAAGTTTAAAAGGCACACATGCAAAATAAAAAATATGTTATAGGAACATGTTATTTCCTTATAATAAGAAAGTAGACAACCTCAATGAAATTTATAATTTTAAAAATTAACCAAAATTAACAAAGTAAAAATTAGTGTTGTTTCTCAAGCAAATGTATAATAGTTTTATTTAGGAAATTCTATCCAAGATACACCTTTTCTAATATTAATTAATTGATTAGTTAAATATTACATATATTTTTATATAATGTACACGCATACTTACATTCATAAATTCGTGCATAAAGAAAAAAATGTCCTAAGAGATTTGCTGTAACCTATGCTAAAGAAAGTAAAAAAATTTTGAGAGAGATAAACATAAAACGAAGAGACCAACTCTAGGCTGTACAGACTAAACTTGATAAAAATTTTCTTGTTTTCCTTCAAGTTAATTTACATATTTAACAAAATTTCAATCAAAATCCCATAGAAATTTTCTGAAAGTAAACAAAATAATTCTAAAATTTATCAGGCAAAATAAAACAGAAAAAAAGAAGGCAAGGACTATTCTCTACAATAAGACACCAAAATGACACAAAACTAATGGACTGTTGGAAAGCACAACGTAGCAATGATAAAGATAGTAAAGTTTCAAAAATAGAAACATAGCTCAATTGTACTTGCTATTGTTTCCCTACCGAGAAAACACCCTTCTCCTTCCTTGGTCTGGCTTGACACTGAACGCCATCTAAGATGTGCCTCAGACATCTTCCCTCAGGATGGTTTCTCTGACTTGCTCTCTTCATGATGAGGCAGCCCTTTCTCTGTACTCTCAGGGAAACCCTGGACGTACCTGTATCACAGCTTACGTTGCACTAAAGCAACCTATTAATTCTTCTGCTCGCCCCACTGGAACATGGTCCCAAGAATGGAGGCACAGCTATCCTCATTTTTATCACCTGAGCCTAGTAGAGTGCCAGGTACCTAAATAGAAATGGTTGAACAGACCAGAAAACCCAGAAATAGACTCAAGTGAATTTAAGAATTTGTCTTATATCAATTTATTTCGATCTACCATTTACTCTTAAGCACCCCAAAACAGAGAACAAGAATAAGCACTCATTGAGCTCAAAACTTGGCAATTTTGATAATGAAATAAACAGCCACAGATCGGAAATAAGCAATGATGGTGTGTACATGGTGCCACGGAAGCAGATAGTTGGAATGGGGTTACAAGCCAATGGAAAAGGAAATGATTATTTGATTGTTCTAGGAAAACTGATCGGCCATTTTTCTGGTGAGGTTAGGGAGGGGAGCTTCAGAATCACGCCTTAAATTACATCCAATGGGCCAGATTTAAATATGTTTGTCCATCTGGCATCTACTGAATGCTTATTCTCTCATAACACACACTCCTTGTCCTTGAATATCCCAGAGTCTAGGGAGGTGGAGAGAGATCTAAAATGGTCAATTACACATACTAGGGGAGAGCTGTGAAAAAGATTAAAACAAACCCAGCAAATTGAATAACAACCTATCTAGGATCTGAGGAAGAATGGTAAAAGAAATGGCAAAGAGGAAAGACTGGAGCATTTAAGCATATGCAATTCTGTATGTTCTTGCTTCCTCCACCTCACCCCACACACAGAGAACTTTATGTTTAAGAATAAAATAATAGCAGTAAATGGGAGAAATGGTTAAAAGTTATGTGCTTTTAGGAGCTCATGCAAATTAATAAGAAAACCCTCAAGACATCACTAAATAAATGAAAAAAAGAGATAATAAGCACATAATTAACACAAGCAAAAATATACTTTCTTTTTTCCATTCTAAGACACTGGAAGATGTAACAGAGAATTAATAACCACTTTTCAAGGTAAACAAAGAAATGCTACCACATTAAATATTTAACTTGACTTTAAGATGTAATCCAATTTCGGAAATGTTAAAAAGTGCAACTTCGACTCTACTAAATAAAATATTGTTAAATCTATCAAGTAAATGTAGTTAAATATGTTCAAGCCCTTGCAAAGAAAACTAAATTAAATCAATGAGATTTTTGTTTAACCTACCGGGTTGATTAAATAAATAGAGACCATATTGAGGGCCATGTAATCAGGCTTTTATACCTTGTGTTTAATCCTGAAAAGAACCCTTTAAGGTAGGTATTCTTATCCCCAGTGTACAGAAATAATGTTCAAAGAAGTTAAGGAACTTGCTTAGGGCAATACTACTAGCAAATGGTGGAGCCAAGTTTTAACTTCAAGTATAATTCTTTCCGTTATATGAAGTTGCCTACCATCCTGTCAAAAAGGGGGTGAGACGAATCCACATCTGTGCAGTGGTGCAGGGGACGTTGGTGTATCCTTTCCGAAAGTAATTGGTCAGTATTTTTAAAGAATCATAAAAATGTTCATACCCTTTAGCCCAGTAATCCCATTTTCAAAAGTCATCCAAGCAGCAATATTTAAATAGAAAAAAGCTGTTAGCAACAGTGATGTGTTGCAGTAGAATTTAAAGATGGGAAAAAATTAGCAACACTACATAAGCAGATGAAAGGGAAGGCTAATTAGATTCGGGTTATTTCAACTTTATGGAATACCATGCTGTCTTTAAAAAGCATTGTAAGATTTTATTTCCGTATGGCAAAATATAATGTTAAGTACGTAAAAATGATGTAGACACATGAATCAAGACTTCCAGGGAAACTGAAAAATGGAGCAAGATGACTTATTTGGATGATGATATTGTAGGTCTATTTTTCTTATTATCGTTCTTGTGTTTATAATATTTGCATAATAAACTTTTCCAAAAAAGACTAGTATCTGCTCTTTTTCTATAAAACAGAATCAATAAACATACTTTGATCCCACAAATAACCTACAAGGAGGAAAAGTTATAGACCCCAAATTGTTTACTACAGTGTTATTCATAAAGAAAAAAATCTGGAATTTGCCTTTTTCTCAATAGGGGCAATACGTAAATAAATCATAGCACATCCGTTCAATGGAATCTTGTAAGAATTAAAATAGTTTTGGAAACCATAGAACAATGTCACATGTTTAAATAAGTTTTAAAGACTTAGAACTACATGAAAACTAATTGCAGTTATATTTAAAAATATATATATGCATTGTTAAGGATGAAAAGGAACCAGTCATAATTTTATGGTGTTAAAGTAATAGGAATATGGCTGTTTATTTCTGTTTTCCTAAACTTTCTTAAGTACATTACTTATAACCATTAATTTTGTAAAATGGATGAACAAAAATCATTTTTAAGTTTAGCCAAAAATAAATTATTTAATTTTCAATTTTCAGTCCACTTATTCAAGTCTACCAGTGGGTCAAATTTGAAAAGACTTCTGAACACAGAGAACACCTGAGGATTTAAGGTGGCCTCCCCTTCCATTTCACAAAAGAATGAGATCTTTTAAAATGTCCTTCTGATCTCTGTGATGGTTACAAAGCTGTACTACAGATTTGACATCAAAGCACAGGCCACACATCTAAGCTCTATTTGGGTACCAAAGTTGTAGGAACTTGGCTCCCCCACTGGATTTCAAGCAAGGACCAGGTGAGGAAGGGCCCAACCCTTTCCCCTTTTAAGACACTTGAAGGGGAACCAAAGAAAACTTTTATCATAACTTGAAATGCATCGCTACCTTAAATTGCAACAGTAATAATTAAGGCTATCCGATCTGGGAGATCCTTTCTGATCACAGCTACCTTCATTCACCCTCATCCCACAGACTCCCACAACTCCCTCCTACCTCAACATTCTATGTTTGTTCTGTCAAATTAGACCTTATATGCTCTAATTTCAAACAGTTTCATACATATTTGATATATCTTAAATCCATCCCTCCCATTATTTCTAGCCTTCATAACCCATCTTAGCTCCCATAATACTGCAATTCATGATCCTCGTCCAATATCTGACTCATCCTTCTCCTCTCTATAAAGGACTCCATAATAGATAATCCACCAAGGTCCCCAGAACCCAATAATTAACCCCTTCCCCAGTACTATAGACAGTTACCACAACGGTTCTTCTCTACTCTTTAAAAGCTAAGTGTCTGTGATATACTTTAATCTGACTCAACTAGTTTATCTCCCCTTTAATCCTCTCCCCTCCAGCCAAATTGGTATTCTCCAACAAAACTATGTTTCTTAACAGGAAAAGAGCTTAACATAGAGTGATGGGTACAGACAGTGAGGAAGGGCATTGGTTTTGGTGTCATCTAGACCAGTGTCTAAGCTAGACCATTGTCTAAGCTAGACCAGTATCTAAGACCAGGTTCCATCATAAAGAATGCTGGTAAATTCTGATCGCAACAATCTCAGTCGCTGAAACTTTCAACCATCCCTACTCAATTCTTTTCTTTTGTGCATTATGTGCATAGTTTACTATCTTCCTTGAAGAAAGAAATATTCCTTCTTTTGAGTCTCTCCCCTTTTTTCCCAAATCTTGCCATATTTTGCCTACCAACAGAGTCAAATCTCTCCTGTAACAAAAACAGACCCAAAAGTGTTCTCTCAACCCTGCCTACCTCAGGAAAATTCACCACCCAAATTCTTAAAAAGTCTATACTCACTTCTTTAGTACACACACTTAATAAATATCATTTAACCTAATTTTTGCCCTTACCTCTAATATGATACTGCTCTCTAAAAAAAGGTCACCATTGACCTTCTAATGGCCAAATCAGAAGGTTTTCCAGTGGCTGTTTCTCCATTTTGACACAATCCAGTCCTGAGTCCATGCTATAGAAGACTGTGGTGGTAGCCTACTCAGCATCCACTTACCCATCCTGTTTCCTTCCAGAAACCCATCCTGTACCCATGACATTCACATGACTCAAGGAAACTTGAAATGTTCTAAACAATAGATAAATTAAACCAACACCCTTGGAGCTCCTTAGATTTTGTTTTCCATTTTGATGAGAATTTGGTGATTTCACGCTATGCCAGACAGATCTCTGACATGTGTTTTAAAATTTGCATTACTGATTTCATTCCTCTGACAGCTCTCTCAGGATTCTGATAGTTACAAAAACGTTTTCACAGAGAAACAGAAAGGGACCCACTCCCCAACTCCTTCCACCACGATGGTAAGTTTATAATGCCAGCATTTTCTCATACTTTCTCCTTGTCTTTTACTCTCTTTAGGTCTTGTGTCTCCCCCAGCTCTTGGCCATCAATCTTTCTTTGTCTGTACAATAAGTGTGGTTGGCGCAAAAGGCAGTGACCTTCCTTTTATGCTTCCTTTTATTGTGCCTCCGCCATTCACATGGATTGCCAAATAATCCTTTAAAATTATCCCACTTAATTGTCATAGTAACACTATAAAATAAGCAAGACACGTATCATCTTGCAAATTGGGAAACTGAACCCCAGAAAGTCTTAATGACTATCCGTGTTTATATATGTAAAAGCAGCAGAGGCAAATCTAGAATCTGTTTAGTGCATCTTTATTTACTAAGCACCAACCGTGTGGCAGGGGCTCCATCCAAGTGCCAGTGCTCCTTTCAAAATCTGTTGTAGCATGGAGATAGGAAAGTCAGCTTCGTTTCCTGTCTGGCTGCTAGTTAGTTACTGGACTGCGACAAGCCTTGAGCATCAGCAACTTCCTCTGTAAAATAAAGGTGTCGGATGAATGGTCTCCACTTCCCCTCAGATCTGGTGATTTCACACAATGCCCTGTAAACTATTTAGCATCAGAGTGACCAGTTCTGAATCATGGACAGGACTAACCTATCATTCATTAGCCAAGAATTTAATGAACACGTGCTGAGCATTGGCCATGCTTCGAGGTGTTTGGGGGGGTATAAGAAACAACGACGGAGGCACGGCCTCCGCTGTCATGGAGTTTACAGTCTAGTGGGAAGAGGCAATGCAAAGATAAACAAACAATCAAGACAATTTCCAGACCCTGAAAAGTGCAGTAATAGAATTAAAGTCCTTCCCGAGGAAGTGACAAATGAGCTGAGATTCCATGAGAACAAGTCAGGCACATAAAGAGCTAGGAGAAGAACGTTCCAGCAGAGGAAACAGAAAGTTCTTAGAAAAAATGCACCAAGTCATTAATTTCATTACTTAGAAAGACTGAACATTCAATTGCTTTTCTCTTCTTCATTTTCCTCTGTGAATTAGACATATGGAATGTAATTATTGCCTTTCACCTGCTGAGAGAGTGTGAATATTAATCTGTCCTCCAGGAAAGGAGACCACTTTTTTAGGTGCTAAGGATGGCTTCCTTAATTGACCGTCAAGGACTATAATGAAAGAACCAACAGGTACAGGGAGTGCCTTTGAGGTTAACAGGAAGGGAGAGTACAGAGATCCTGTGAGGTTAATAAGAAGGGGACAGAAGTCAGAGGTCACTAATAGCAGACACTTCAAACTACATCATGCCAGGGAGAGGCCAAAATTTCAGAAGCCAAGATATAGCATGGATTGCCAAGGGAGGCTGGTCCCCGGGGAACAGAATCACCCATTTCAGGAGAGATTGCTATGCTTCAACATTTAGTCAAGGTGACGTAATGAGCTTACATTTCAAGGCCCATTCTCCTATCTAAACACATATCAAAACTAAATATAAAAAATAAAAAAGTAGGAAAAGTGACAAGGCGGTCTCTAAAACAAAATAAACATAGTGTAAAGCAGAAACTGATGAAAATGCAAAGTACGTGCGACTAAAGCTTTGAGGTTGCTGATGCCCAGGACCAGAAGCAAACAGAGGTTGCCTGAGGGCTAGACACTCATTACTTAAATCTAAGGACAGGAAGGATGAAAGGAGAGAAGAAAAGCCTGCAGCTGATTGCTGCCTGCATAACACGTAATAAGAAGCTTCCTGCCTACAGCACATAAAAGATTCGATATAGCCTCATTACCAGCACCTGGGAGTATCCAGAATTTCCCTGATGTTGCTGTCGGGGAAAAGCTTAGCAAGTGATGTAAAACCTAATTCTGGACTAAGGACTTTTGGAGATCCTAGAATAACCCAGATAAAAAAATCATTTCAGTTAGAGAAAACCACCAAAACAAAAATCTCAAGCTGAAGGGGAAAATCTAAAATCTATAAAAGAAACTAATACTAAGCGAGGCAAGCAATATATCAACAACTTAAAAAGTTCAATCCAGATGAATTAATATTATAGAATAGTCTGGGAAAGACTTTAAAATAAGTAGTTATAAGATTTTCAAAATAAAAACATGCTTTAAAAAAGAGGCCAGCCTGGTGGCGTAGTGGTTAAGTTCATGTGCTCTGCTTCGGCAGCCCAGGGTTCACAGGTTCGGATCCCAGGCATGGACCTAGCACTGCTCATCAAGCCATGCTGTGGCAGCATCCCACACAGAAAATAGAGGAAGATTGGCACAGATGTTAGCTCAGGGCTAATCTTCCTCTCACACACACACAAAATACATCCTTAAAATGGAAAAACAGATATGAAGCCAAAAAAGAAGGAAAGTTATCTCTATATATGAAAGTATCAGGTATAACTTTTGGAAATAAAAAATAGTCACTGAAGTAAACAGTTAATGGAAAAGATAAACTCTGGAATGGACACAGTTCAAAAGAGAGTCAGTAAACTGGACATTTGTATTAAAGAATTCAGCTAGAGTGTAGCATGAAAAAGGAGGAACAATTCTTAAAGTATTAAGAGAGATCAAGATTAGACACAGAGATACCAATATATGTCTAGTTGGAGTGTCAGAAAATAAAAGAAGATGTGTTGGAGAAGGAATGTTCAAAAAGATATTCACTAAGGATTTTCTAGACTACAAGATAAAGAATTCTCAATTTTAACATGTACTCAGAGTAATGAGCAAGATAAATAAAAATAAATTCATACGTAAACATATTTAAATAAAATCACACAAATTATGCGCAAAGAGAAAATCTTAAAGCTATCTGATAAGGGAAAAAAGTGTTACATCCGCAAGGAGATAATAATGATAAACACCATTAGTTTGTATCATTTAAAGTGCTAGTGGAATACAATTATCAAGGTAAAATTGTTTACACTGTTAAACTATCATTAGAGAGAGGGCAGGATAAAATTGACACAAATTTATATGTATATAATAACTAGGATGATGTGAAACCCTCAAGAGGACCTCTCTGGGAAAATTATCAAACAATGGACTTATAGAAGGAGAAAAGTCACCCTAGGAGGAGAAAAGAGAGTAGAGTGGCCAGCCCCGTGGCCGAGTGGTTAAGTGCATGCGCTCCACTTTGATGGCCCAGGATTTTGCTGGTTTGGATCCTGGGCACGGACATGGCACCGCTGGTCAGGCTATGCTGAGGTGGCATCCCACATGCTACAACTAGAAGGACCCATAGCAAAAATCATACAACTAGATACTTGGGGGATTTGGGGAGAAAAAAAGAAGAAGAAGAAGATTGGCAAGAGTCGTTAGCTCTGGTGCCAATCTTAAAAAAAAAAAAAAAAAAAGAAAGTAGAAAAGAAGACAAAGAATGGCCAACCCAATTACAAAATGCCTAAAGGATTCAAATAAACATTCCTCAGAAAAAGATATAAAAATGACCGGTAACTACTTGAAAAGATGTTCAATATCGTTAGTCATTAGAGATATGTAAATCAAAACCACAATGAGACATGATTTCACCCCCAGTAGAATGGCTATAACAGCCAATAGCAAGTGTTAGTGAGGATATAAAGAAATTAGAACTCTCATAACATTGTTGGTGGGATGACACTTTGGAATGTATGTTGGCAGTTTCTCAAAATACTAAGTGTAGAGTTACCATATGACCTAGCCATTCTTCTCTGAAGTATATACAAGAGAAATGAAAACATACGTCTACACAAAAACTTATACACAATGTTCATAGCAACATTATTCTAATAGACAAAAGTAGAATCAACCCAAATGTCCATCAACTGATCAACGGAAAAACTAAATGTGTTAAAGAGTCATACAATGGGATATTATTTGGCAATAAAAAGAAATGAATTACTGATACATGCTACAACATGGATGAACCTTGATAACATTATGTTAAATGAAAGAAGCCAGACACAAAAGGCCACATATCACACGATTCCACTTAGATGAAATGTCCAGAATAGACAAATCTAGAAACAGAAAGTACATTACTGGTTGACGGGGGCTGGGGAAAGGGAGAATGAACAGTGATTGTCAATATATACAGAGTTTCTTTTGGGGGTAATTAAAATGTTCTGGAATTAGATGGTGGTGATGGTTGCACAACTTTGTGAATATACAAAAACTACTAAATTGTACACTTCAAAAAATTGAATTTTATGGTATGTGAATTATCTCTCAATAAAAGTATTATTTAAAAAGTTTGAGGGTGCCTGGCTGCAGGTAAAACAGTGTTTATATGAAGTGCATATATTAGAAAAGAAGAAAGCCTGAAAACTAAATATCAAAGCATCTATCTCAAGAAGGTAGAATAAGAGAATAAGAACAGAAAATCAAACCTAAGAAAAAAAATAAAGATAAAAACAGAAGTAAATAAAATAGAGCATGTACATAAAGAAAAATCATGAAAACTGATTCTTTGAAAGGATTAATAAATTAATAATTCCTTACAAAATGAATTAAGGAAAAAGAGAAAATACAAATTAATGATATTTAAAGTAAAAAGAGATCATTTCCACAGAATCTATAGATATGAAAACACTAACAAGAGAATATTATGAAAGACTTTATATCAATGAACTGACTATCTGAATGAAATGGAAAGTTCCTCAAAAATGCAGTTTACTAAAGCTGACAAAAAAAAATAGAAATTCTGAATAATTCGATATCTCTTAAAGAAATTTAATCCATTATTTGAAAACTTCCCAACAAGAATATACGAGGCCTACAGGTTTTCACTAGTTAATTCTTCTAAACATCTAAGGAAAAAAATACCTCCAGTCTTTTGGAAAACTTTCTGGAAGATGGTAAAGGTAGGAAAATATAACTTTTTTTATGAGGCCAGCACAACCCTGTTTCCAAAATGTAACAAGGACTTTACAAGAAAAATAATTACAGACCAATCTCTCTCATGATGATATATGCCAAAATTCTTAGCAAAATATTTGTAATTCTATGGCACCAAAAGCACAGACACCAACAACAACAAATAGATACATTGAACTTCATCCAAATTAAAAACATATAGGCAAAGGACACTATCAAGAAAGTAATAAGACAGCCCAAAGAATGGGAAAAAATATTTATAAATCATATATTTAATAAGGACCTAGTATCCAGAATATACAAAGAACACTTACAGCTCAAAAACAACAAACCACAATCCAATTTAAAAATAGACATTTCTCCAAAGAAAATAATAAAATCACCAATAAGCACATGAAAAGATGCTCAACACCATAATCATTAGGGACATGCAAATAAAAACCACAATGAGATTTCACTTGCTATCCACTAGAATGGCTATGCTCAAAGAAATAGAAAATAACAGATGTTCATGAGGATATGGAGAAATTAGTGCCCTCATACATTGCTCATGAGAATGTAAACTGGTGCAGCCTCCTATGGAAAGCAGTTTGCTTATTCCTCAATACTTTAAGTATGTAATTACCATATGACCAAGCAATTCCACTACTAGGTACATGCTCTAAGAATTAAAGACAGTTGTTCCAATAAAACTTGTACACAAAAAATTCATAGCAGCATTATTCACAATAGCCAACAATGGAAACAACTCAAGAGTCCATCAACTTGAAGAAACAAAACATGGTATATGCAAACAGTGGAATGTTATGCAGCCATAAGAAATACTGATACTGCTACAATATGGCTGAACCTTAAAAACAGTATGCTACATGAAAGAAGCCAGACTCAAAGGACCACATATTGTGTTATTCCATTTGTATGAAATGACTTGTTGAAAACTCTACAGAGACATAATGTAGACTACATAGTTGCCAGGGGCTAGAGAGAAAGGGGAATGGGAAATGACTGTTTAATGGGTACAGGGTTTCCTTTCATGGTGACAAAAATGTTGGGGAACTAGGTAATGGTGACGTGACACAATATTGTGAGTGTATTAAATTCCACTGAACTTTACATTTAAAAATGGCTAAAGTGGTGAATTTTACATTATACGAATTAGACCACAATTTTAAAAATGCAAATTGATTCTAGTGTTACATAAAAAGGCAAATATATCAGGATCAAATAGATTATTCTAGGTTTGCAAAAATGTTTTAACATTTAAAAAGAAATCAGTGTAACTTACCACACTAACTGAAATAAAAAGGAAAAACATTTGATCATCTGATAGATTCAGAAAAGTAATTTAAAAGTAATTTTAAAATTTCACACCCCTTTGTGATAAAGTTAACGAGAGTACAGCAAACTTCCTGGAAACATGATTACAAAATAAAAATGAATAGTGTTCTATATATTAGAAAAGAATGTGAAAATATAACAGGATAAACTATCTCATTTAACCTAGTAACAAGAATTACTTAAATACAAATCTGTTGGATTGTCATTAGTCTTTAGGTGGTGAACACAGCATAATCTACACAGAATTCAAAATATATTACAATGTACATCTGCAATTTATATAATGTTATAAACCATTGTTACTACAATAAAAAATAAATAAAAAAATGTAAATCTGTGAAGCACTTAAATATAGATCTAACCAAAAATATATGTCCTATCTGAAGATTACCAGATATTACTGTAGATAAGAATCTTGAATAAACGGAGAGTTGTTCCAAGCTTGTACATTGGGTAGATTGAATATCACAAAAAATATCTACTTTTCCCAAAGTAATCTATTATTTCTAAGTACACTTTTTATAAAATCCTAGAGTTTCTCCTAGAACTTGACAAGCTGATACCAAAATTTATAGAAGACTAATAGGCCAAGAATATCTAAAACAATTTTGAGGAATAATGAGGCAAAAGAACTCTACCTACCAGGTAGCAAAAGTTGCTATGAATCTGTAGTGATTAAAATAGTGCTTTATTGAAACAGAATTAGGAAAATAGACCAGTGCAACAGAATAGAGCACCCAGAAGCAAAGGCATACAAAGATGGAAGACTGACAGAAGTGGCATTTCAAACTGTTGGGAAAAGGCGGTGTATTCAATAAGTGATATTGGGGAAATTGTTTCCTGGACAGAAAAATCTAATCAAATCAACTTTATACCTCAGAAGCTTTACCGAAATACACTTTAAATGGATGAAGATCTAAATGGTAAGAGTAAACCTTAAAACATTTAGCAGAAACTACAGGAATATGTTTTTCTTTAAACAAGATAAAAAGGATTTCTTAGATAATATTAACAATAAGAGAAAAAATGTACAAATTTGAAGATTTTAAAGCTTAAAATTTCTATGCAACAAATAATTCCATAAATAAAGTAAAAAGACAAGCCACAGACTGAAAAGAGATATTAAAAAACATTCCCTCAGGGGCCGGCCCCGTGGCCGAGTGGTTAAGTTTGCACGCTCTGCTTCGGTGGCCCAGGGTTTCACCGGTTCGAATCCCGGGCGCGGACATGGCACTGCTCATCAAGCCATGCTGAGGCAGCATCCCACATGCCACAACTAGAATGATCCACAACTAAAAATGCACAAATTTGTACCAGGGAGCTATGGAAGAAAAAGCAAAAATAAAATCTTTAAAAGAAAAAAAAAAAAGCATTTCCTCAACAAAGGGCTGGTATCAAGAATATATGAACAACATTTATAAATTAAAAAATAAATGACAGACAACACAAGAGAAAGAGAAAAAGGTGGGTGAAAGTAATTCACTGAAGAGGAAACTGTAATGACAAGTAAATACTGGACAAGAAGCTCCCCCACACCAGTAATACCAGTAATAAAGGAAATGCAAATTAAATCTATAGATAAATAGTACTGCATACTCCTCAGATTGGCTGGAAATAGGAAATCTGACAATAAGTGTGAGGAAGACGAGGTAGTTCTCATACAGGAACAGGAGGAAGAAATGCGATACAATCACTTTGGGAAACAATCTGGCAGTAGAGGGCAAGGTTGTAGACGTGCCTGCCTTTTAACACAGCAAACCCACTGCACAGTATCCACCCAAGAGAAAACTCCACACCTCAAATGAGACACACACAAAGATGGTTACTAAGCATTGGTTTGTCAGAGGAAAACAAAAGAGGAGAAAATCTAACCATCCATCAATAAGACAATGGGTAAAGAAATTGTAGTATTTTTACACAATGAAAATATTACACAGCAGTTAAAATGACAGACTCTCAGTTAAACATTCCAGACTGGAGCAATCCTTGGTGCATAATTTTGAGTAAAAAACAAGGATGATATATACAATATGGCGATACCAAAATAAAAAGATACAAATACACAAAAGAATACTGCGATCATTTATGAATACCTGTGCATGTGAAAAAAAGTATAAAAGTATAGATCGATGGATAGGAAGAATTCTCACCAACTTTAGGACTGTGCTTACTTCTGAGGAAGGGTAAAAAGTGGGCTCAGACTGTATTTGGATGGTTTGATTTCTTAAACCAACCAACCAACCAAATAGCTAAAGGAAATATGACAAAACGTTAAGGTTTGGGAAAACTGGAGGGGTGATTGTCACGTAAGTCTCTGACCCTTAAAGTGTGAAATGTTCCATAAAAGTTTTTGTTTTTGTTTTAACAAATTTCCCCTGTATCAGGAATGTCTTCATACTCAGGTTCCCTTGTTTCTGTTGCCATTAGAGGACTATGGCCTCAGAGTTGGAATTAGGTTGATATAAAAACGTTTTAAAAACATTGCTCGCAGAACTGCGTTATAGACTTTATGCCTACTATGCACACATATCACGGAAGTGGAGGGAAAAAGACGGCAACTCATTGAGAAAATGCACCAAATTTAGTCCTAAAGATGTTTGTAGCTGCTGATCATTGAGAAAAAGCTAGACACCACATCAAGGACCAGTATCAAAGATTGTCATGGTACAACCATACTACAATATTCTACGCAATAATTAAAAATCATATTTTCTAAGAATATGAATGACATGATACAGTAGCAAATCTTACAATTTTATATATAAATTTAACTGAAACACACATGATGCAAAATTAAAGCAGTAGCATATTTTGAACCATGTAAACACATGAATTGGGAAAAAAAAGGCCTAGAAAGATCCCTTAAGCTCTTAGCATTTTCCCCTTCTAATTCACTCTTATGCACTTTCCCAAACTTTTGAAACATGCATTTATTCCTTTTATATTTAGATATAAATCCATTAAAGACACATTACAGTGGAGAACAGCAATATACCTCTTCTCTAACGTAAAAAGAAATTATAGTTTACCAAAAGCACTTTTCTCTATGTCTTAGACGTTAACTGGTATTTTCTTTTCTGTTTTGACACATGCTGCGTCTGCTAAAAGTTTTACTCTTGATAAAAAATGATATGCTGCTTATTTACCTAGACATTAGAATGCACAGCCCGTGGCATCACTCTCTATTCTGTTAAGGAGAATCACTCTCTCGTCTGATCTTCATAAAATCTCGCACCAAGCTTCCCAGCTATATGCTGGCATCCTGGCAGGTAGATACTTCGGTATTAAGAAATTCAGCACTTAGAAATGTTAGAATATTATTCTTCTAAAAGAGGAAAAAAGTAAACTAAAGGATCTAATTAAGTCAGAGTTGTGTTCCCGCTCCTCAGCTGTTCTCTTAGGAATATATAGGAAAAGAGAAAGAAAAGAAAGGAAGGAAGGAAGGAAATGGAGGGGGTAGGGGCAGACCACCAACTATCATAATTCAAGAGCTCTCCAAAGTCACTGGTTACATTGGCAATATGAAGACTGCCCCAGACACTTCGTTTAAAAAACATAGGAGAATGAGGGCATAATACAGAGGCTAAAAAATGGGTTTGAAGTCAGTTCAGAATCAGGTGGCTGTGACCAGGAGGCTCATTTAATATCCTGGGTCTCAGTTTCCTCACATGTAAATTGTTTCTGGTCTGTCAGGCATTGGTGCCTTGGGGAGCCCTCCCTCCCTAGTCTCCAGTTCTGGAAGGGCTGCCAGCCATAGGCTTCTCCGTGGGAAGGAAGCTTTGCTTCTATCACTACCTATCCCCCTGGCCACCATGGCGGATCCAGGGGTACACACATAAGCCAAGGCTGGCCAACCAGAACCCTTCCATGGGATTCTTCAATTTGGAGCTGGGTGAAAAAGAGAGGGCTTGCCTTTAGGTCACATGTCTGGAAATAAGATGCCATATTCCTAGCCAAACAGAGAAAGACTAGCTGTAGTAGGAAAGAATGATGACAGTACACATATAGAAGGGGAGTGATTGAGAGAGATGGTGAGTGAAGGCAAGGTGGGGTGGGGGTGAGTAGCGCAAGGGTCTCAGGCAAGAAGCAAGGGGACAGAGGACAACAGGGAGTAAAACACCTAATAGCAGTGAGATAACTAGAGAGTAAGATGAGGAAAAAAGGCAAGCTGTGGAGAGCCGAGAGAGTAAAATATGAATGCTGGAGAGCTCAAAAAGATTAAGAGTTTGTGAGCCAAAGACATGAGGGAGAAAATACGAGGAGACGACTGGATTAAGGGAAAAGGAGGAGATCAGATAGAGGAGGGGTTGTTGGTGGTGGGAAGAAAGGGAAGCGAGGAGAGAGAGCCAGGGACAGCGGCAGATAACCTGCAAGATAGAGAGCTGGAGGGATGGGGAGAATGAGACAGCAGAGAGGGAGCTCAAAACCCTCCTGTGGACTCATTGCATACAGAGTAAAGTCTGGAACTCTCTTCTGGCATTCCATGTACATCGTGCTTTAATCTGTATCCAACTTTCCAGCCTCATTTGTTACTGTTCATACCAGCCCACATCTGGGGACACACTCTGACCTTTTCCACTTCTTCACCCTTGGCTCATGTTATTTCCTCAGTCTAGAATGCTCTCCCCTGCTCCGACTCCCGTTTGACAATTTAACCTAGTTTCAGCGCAAAATTCAAACACACCACCTCCAAGAAGGCTTCTGAGGTATCCTAGTTGGAGTTAATTCTTTCTCTCAAAACTACCTGATAATATTACTTTACTATGGCACTTATTTGCCTTGTATGCCCCCATTAGTTTGTGAGGTTGGGAGAACAGGAGACGTGTCTTATTCATCTTTTGAGTCCCTTCTACTGAAGTTCTAAGTGCTTTATACATAGAAGTCACCCAATAAATGTTGTTTGTATTTACCTGAACTTAAATTTATAGCTGAGCAGCTGTTGACATTGTCATACAGTGGCTCCCAACAGTATCACTAGAACAATCTGATAAGACTAAACTGAGTTTCTTCTTACTGTAGGAATGGAGAGCACTACCTTGAATGAGTCTTCATATCTCACAAATGGGAAAGGGTAAAGTGGAGATGCTTATGATATTTGAAGTCTGCTTTTCAGCATGTCTTTCAATACAGGAGCTTGGTAGGACTGGGTGGGAATCATAATATAGGAGTTGGGAATTGGTGGGCACAGCATGGTGAGAATTTTGAGGGGACATATTCAAAGGGTCTTAGGGGATAAATTTGTTTAATGTTTTCTCTATTGGAGAGCTGATGAGTCTTCAGAATGCACAATAAAATTATTTGCAATATTTATCTTCTTGGGCAAGCATTTTCTGAAAGAGTGAAGTGATATTAACGAAGACCATATGTTAGTAAAGTCATGCTAATGTGGACAGGGAGCTGTGTGGGACGTAGATGACTTCTTTCTTAACATTAGTAAGAATTTGCCAGGCATCCAGTTACAGCATTGTAAAGATGGATTGTAGAAGGAAACCAAAAGAAATAAAACACTCTAAACCTTCTTTATTGTCTCATCATCCTTACTTTTTTCCATTAGTCAATTGCCTCATTAATTTAAATGAGACAGAATCAATGAGAACAGTGTCCCATGATTTCAACATTATAGACTTTATTAGGAAGTTTAAGTTCACATATTTTTAGAACTTCCAAGATGCCCCTAAGGTTTTGAATGTTGAAGAAGAACAAGAGAGAATGATGAAGCATGGAGCCCTTTTAGGTTATGCCAGGATGCTAAACAAACTTATTTTGCATATCAGCATTGAGTTCCTAGAGGGCTGTTTTGAAAAGATTCTGAGGCTATGTCTGGGCTTAGCAGAAACAGAAATAGGATTGATTACCAATGTCTGCCATGTGCACAGGAAGGGCAGTGGTGTTCTACATGGTGAGTATTTGCCATGCCTGGGTTACTGAGTTGAGGAAAGACTCTATTTATTGCTTCTCCCCATTCAGACTTCTTGTTTGGTTTCCCTTCAGTTTTTGTCTCCCATTCTTCCTGGTAGAGCCACATCAATCCCAAGTAGCCACCATACCTTTATTGCCAAAATCTTGGGGTAAAGTCTCTGGAGACTTCCACGAAAATGTATTACTTCAGAGTAATAACATAGGAAAGTATCATTCATTCTCTCTCTCTCTCTCTCTCTTTTTTGGGGTGAGGAAGATTGGCCCTGAGCTAACATCTGCGCCCGTCTTCCTCTATTTCGTATGTGAGATGTTGCCTCAGTGTGGCTTAGTGAGCGATGCATAGGTCTGCATCCAGGATCTGAACCCGAGCAACCCTGGGCCACTGAAACAGAGCGTGCGAACTTAACCACTATGCCACCAGGCCAGCCCCTGGAAAGTATCATTGTTAAATGACAGCCAGCATAAGCTCAGCTGACTAGCATCTTGAGGGAATTGAGGTAACTGCCAAGAATATTCTGATAGAGAGATAGGACTAAAAATAATATCTTCATGTCCCCTGACCACTGATTGGCCCACAGATGGGAATGCAACCCAAACTGGCCAAGAGAATCCTTCCCTAGGATTTTGTCATCTGATGCTAGGAAAAGAAACCGTCTCTCTTACTTCTGAGGTTGCTGAATTGGCTTGGTTTAAGCCTGAAACTATTGCAAGAATGCAGCTTCCCTATACCTTGCCCTATCCCAGATGTCTGGAGGAATCCAATCTGAAGAAGGAAAAATTGGGGCAGCTCAGATAGAGAAGTATCACACAGAAAGTAAGAGTGACCGAGACTGGCTGACACTGTGAATCTTCAAGATTGCCCTACCCCTATCTCATAAATTCCTTTTGCTTAAGCCACTGTCTGAGTTTGAGACATTTCAAACTTAAAAAATTCTGAAAAGGATTCATTAGGCTCACATCTAAAGATCAGTCTTAAATTCCAGATACACGCATAATCCTGTGGTTCTTCAGGGATCCTCATCTCTCTTGCAGCCCCCTACACAGATCTCATAAACTGGAGACGAAGTCCTTCATTTCATTTTGTAAACATAGATTTTACACCAGTCACCCATGTCTTTTGTACTGCACGGAGCCCAGATTAAAATTCACAGAAATTCACAAGAGGTCAAATATGCCCTTCAGTAGTGCCTGCACATGGGTAGCTAGAATAAGAGAGAAATCACTCTAAGCCATTTAGGAAGATAAGAAAATAGACAAACATTCACATGATCCCTATGATCTCTTTCAGGCTCTGACAATGTTGTGGGGTTATATGGTAATGGAGATGATCAAATTCAAAACTATCAAATCTTTGTTAAAAAAGTTAACTTTGCAAAAAGAAAGACAACAGGAAAAGCGTGCTTCTTCCAATGCTGGTGTTACTCTGAGTGGCCTCTAGAGGTCGTGTCTGGCCAATGCAATCCTCCTCTGATAATGCAAATATCTCATCGGCTTCCTTAGACTAATGTTTTGCAAATGCTGACTCATGGGGCCCTTGAAGTTCTGATGAGACAGCAGGGACTTTAACCAGGGTGAAGGGGAGGGCAAGAGGACAGGACTTTGGGTTACCATCCTGCATCAACCAGAATATTTCTTTTTAAAAATTATCTTTTATAAATCGAGTTCCCAAGGAAAACTTGTTTAAAGAAAAGTTTGACTGCTTAAAAATTAGAAACCAACTGCTCTAACTATATAAACAGCACCAATCCAGGTATTGAGTTCTTAGGTATCCCAGGTATTGAGGGTTTTAGATAATAGGAGAAGAAGGTACCAATGGCTTCTCATGGATCAGGTAACCTCTGATGCTGAAAGTTGTGTGCAAAGTATTGATCTAAAAGGCTCACCCTCTTCTGCCAACCCTTCATTAGAAAATAAGTTTCTGCTCGTCTTACTCTCCAGAGCACACGCCAGCTGATGAGCTCTGCATTTGTCAGGAAGTGAAATAAAGTTTGAGGATGGGGCACCAGTACTGCCTCTGGGACTTAATCACTCGGGCTTATCAGATTGTCCTGATGTGAAATTCTACCATTTGAGATCAGAAGCCCACCACGCAAATAAACCCCTGTTGTTCCAACACAGAGATTCCGTACATAAGCAACATTTCTTCAAGGCATTCTCTTTATATGTGATCAATAATGCAAAAAACACTTGGGCTAGCACTCTCTGGTACGAAGGAGAGACAGAAAGAGGCTATTAGGAAGCACTGATGTAACAAGCCTATAGACGTATTACGGTTTTATAGAACTTATTCTCCAACACATCTGAAACTAAAGTTATTGTGACCTTGTTAATGTTACAATTCTGTCCTTTTCCATAACCAGAAAAGGCCTTAAAAGAAAAGGAAGGACCTCTGATTCTTTATCTTCCTCTCCATTTTCAAAGCAGGCTTTCTTTTCTCCCTTGCATTTAGATTCCGTTCTTCTGATTCAGGTAGTAAGTTCAGGAAATTTTCAAAGAGACAAAAGCTACTCAAAAGAATATAAATGTCAAACACATGTAAATTTCTCTTGCTCGATTTTTTCCCCAAGTCTGGAATGTCCTTTGTTTTCTCCTGGTACGTTTCAGCTGGCTGACATCTCTGGTTGAGGAGCAATCATCCAGGCAGCGTCCTTACACTGTAATGACAATCAGTTACCAAAAATGTGCAGGCACTGATAACAGGATTCAGAAGGGTCAGAAACGAGTGGAAGAAAATAGGTGTTTCAAACAAGTGCATAGCAGCTGCTGCTGACCTTGGCTTTAGATTGCATCCAAAACATTCATTAATTTTCTATTGTAAAATAGAGGGAAGCCAAGTGAAATCCTGATAAAGGATAGTTCTGGAAGGAGAGGGGGGAACACTTTATTGTTTAAATAGTATTCTTGCAGTTAAATTAAATGCTTTCAGAAACATCTTTTCTCCCACCTGTGTCCGTTCAGCCAAGATGAAGGAGGAGGCAAAGCACATCTTCAGAGTTACACCTTCTTTGAGGATGATCCTATAGTTTTCCTACAATTGGACAACTGAACCAGGTACATGTCAAAAACAGAGGAACAGATGCACAAAAGATTTCAGCAAACCTGTAAGAACAACATGAAGAATTTATCCCAAATACATGCCCTCTTAAGGAGGTGGTGAGAATACAAATATAGAAGCAACCACAGTAGCTACCCTTCATTGAATGACTTCTATAATCCAGGTGCTCTTTTAATCCAAAAGTACTCTGAAAGCTGGTAGTATCCTCTACCTTGCTAATGAAATAAATTAACTTGTTCATGGTGAAGCAATTAATACGAGACAGATCCGGGATTTAGAATTAACCTTTTTTTGACTCTAAAACCAGGAGTCATCATCTTTGTGTTCTCCATTTAAAAAACAAAATAAAAGGTAAATTGGGAAACCAGAATGGTGAGGGGTCAGGAGATTACGTCGCGTGAGCTGAAGAATTTTAGCCATTTAATCTAGTGAAAAGAAACTCATTGGGCTTTATAGGAACTGCAAGAAAATATCTGAAAAGTTACCATATGGATGAGGAGAGATTTCTTTTGAATCCGTATGTTTTATTAAAAACAAACAAGAACTTGTGGGTTCTACTTCTAGCTATGACAAAGAAGCTTGATTCTGACTAAAGTTCCCATTAGGAACAACTGCAAAAGCTAGGTAAAACACAAGAAAAAAAAGACTCAACTGTTTATATTCATCAGAAGGCAATTAAGGCAGTCAGGATTCAATAGATCAAAAGGTCAGGATCATTTTCAAGAACTAAATTTTAGATTTTAAAAAATCATTAAAAATGATTTAGAAGGAAAACATATTGAGAAAACCCTCATATGTCAGTTTTTCCCTCCAAGTTACCCTTGCCAGTTTTTGGAGAAAAGGACAGAGACAGATCAGAAAGTGGCAATCAAGAGGTTCTGGAAAACTCCCTGTGTTGGGAAGGCTAAAATAAATTAGCTCAAGGCTCCCAAGGAAGCCAGCATTTCAAGTAAAATAAAAATATTTCTAAATAATTCCCCCTAAAAGCGAGATAATTTGTCACTAGCTGCATGACAAGAAATACTATAGGAAGTTCTTCACACAGAAGGAAGATGATCCATAGAAGAAGAGGACAATAATGCAGAAAGAAATGAAGAACACCAGAAAGGGTAAATACGTGGATAAATCTTAAGTGAATATTGACCATTGAACACAAGTCATGTTGGGGTAATAAATGTTATATATACGCATACAAACATATGATTGAACATATTTTATACATAATTTTAATACATGACAATAATAACACAAAAGGTTAGAGAACAGTAAATGAAGCTAAAAATCTTAAGCTTTGATTTACCCCAGAAGTGGTAAAAGTCGATTTAAGTTAGTATAAGTCAAAGATTCATTTTGTAATCTTTAGGATAAAATCTAAAATGAAATAAAAGAATGTACAATTAATACGACAATACAGGGAAAAGAGAATAAAATAGAAGTATTTTATTAATTCAAAAGAAGAGAAAAATAGCAGGGAAAAAATGTGGGACAAATAGAAAACATAATAAAACAATAGATTTAAACCTCTCTGTATATAGAAATTACTTTAATATAAATGGACTCAATATACTATGAAAACATAAACATGGTCCAGTTGGAGAATAAAGAATAAAACTCTACCATATGTTGCTTCCAGGAGACACACCTAAAATATAAAAACCAGAATAAGTGAAAATAAAAGGATGTTTATCTTGCAAATACTAATCAAATAGTGCTGGTATAGGCAGACTGATATAAAGCTAAGAAGATTTCAAGACAAAATATATAATTAGTGATAAAGAGGCATAGCTTGTAACGATAAAAGATCAATTTGACTAGAATGCAAATAAGTATACACCTAATAACACAGGCTCAAATTATATGTCAAAAATGTCCAAACTACAAAAAGAAGCATAACAATACAAATTCATAGCTTGAGAATAAGTCACATCTCTCAGTAATTGATAGGATACACAGAAAAATAAAAATCAAGATATATTTTTGAACAATCCAGTAAACTAACTTGACCTAATTGGGGTACATATACAGAAGACTACACCAAACAACCACAGATACACATTCTTTTCAAGCATACATGTGTCTTTACCAAAATGGGCCATAAAGCAAGAATATATCCTTTGACTACAGTGGAATTTGGAAATCAGTACCAAGAGATAACTAGAAACTCCTCAAGTGTTTATAAATTAAGCAAATGTCTTCTAAATAAACAATGAATCAGAGAGGAAATCACAAGGCAAATTAGAAATTATTCTAAACTGAACAATTATGAAAACACAGATATCAGAATTTGTGGAATGCAGCCAAAGTAGTACTTACAGAGAAATTTATAATCAAATGCACACTTTAGGAAAAAAACCTGAAAATTATGTAATCATCTACTAAGAAGCTAGAAATAGAACAGCAAATTAAATGCAAAAAAGAATAAAATAATAAAGAGAAAACAGAATCAATGAAATAGAAAATACATAATAGAAACAGAAAAATTTGCTTTTTTTAAAAGATCAATAAAATTGATAAACATCTAGCAAGACTGATTATAAAGAAATAAAATATTTCAAGAACTAAAAAGGGATATCATTAGAGATCTTAGAGATATTTAAAAGATAATAACTTCCAGCTTTCAGATACGAAGTAGAAGGTCCTAAAGGACCATTGCTCCCATCGTTTAAACTCAGAAAAACAACTGAATCCCGCCCCCCACAACCCCACATATCATATTTAAGATATTAGAGAATTGCAGATGCAAAATGGTCTAGAGAAATTAAATTACAGAGGAGTTTAAAGGCTTTCTAGGTGAGCACACGTCAGTCGCCAAATTTTCTTCTGCAGAATCTCCACAGGGACTAGTGGAAGTCTGGGCCTAGCACAGACACTGGAACTTCACTGGGATATGGAAAGCCTGCAGGCCTTGTGGCATGGCATGAATGGACTGAAATCATTAGAAGTTCCAAACGCAGAGAATTTATTCTTGCCTGCTAACTTTTCCCAGGGAACTTTTGCTGAGTGTGCAGAAGTGGCATGGATGCTGCAATGGAAAGCAAAGAGAGCATTCTGTGGTCTCACAGTGCTTAGATTCCAAAGTTCTCCTAGAGGGAGTGTTTTGTAGTATATACAGGACAGACCAAGTTCGTTCTAAAGACATTCAAAAACACAGATGAAGTGAACCTAACTAAAGCTGTAAACCAGCCACAAATCAGCTCAAGTCCTCACTGGATTGCAAAGATTGACCCCTCTCTGTAACTTAGTGATGGGGAAAGGTCATGCCTTTATATTACTTCAGGGGCTACAGTTTTTTTGTTACACAATTTCCAACATACAACAAGAACTTACAAAAAAAGTGAAGAAGCAGTATGAGATGATGCCTAATTAAGAGAAAAAACTGTCAATAGAAGCAGACCCACAGATGGCTCAGATGTTGGAATTTGCAAAGACTTTATTAAAATATATTAAAGAAATTAGAGGAAAAGATGGACAAAATCAATAAAAAGAATGAAAATTTTAGGAAAGAAACAAAATCTCTAAAATAGAATCAAATGGAAATTCTAGAACTGAAAAAATTACAGTATATGAAATGAAGAATTTATTTAATGGACCAGTAGAGAAAAAATATCAGTTATTTCATCCAGGTCATCACAAACTGGTTGCAAACCAAAGATAAAGGAAGAAATTTTACGCACAGACATAAATAAATTCTTAAACACAGACAAAGAAAATAGATTACATTTAAGAAAACAGCAATAAAAATGATAGCTGACTTTTCAACAAAAAACAATGGAAGACAAAAGACAATGAAAAAGACAACTTTAAAGTGGTAAAAGAAAAAAGTTTAGAATTCAAAAAATGGATCCTATATAAAGACATTTTTAGACAAACAAAGGCTGAAACAATATGTCACCAGCTTCTCAGGTTGAATGGGAACAATCCATAATGACAGCACAGATCTGCAAGAAGGAACGAAAAACACCAAAAAAGTCAAATATGTGCATAAGTGTAAAAGAATATTTTAAAAAGTTAAAAGCAAATTATTGACAATTTAAAACTATGATAAGAGCAATGCATCATGGGATTCATAATACATGTAGAAATAAAATATATGACATCAACACTACTAAGGTAACAATTAAAAAAAGAGGTTATAGCTTAACCTGGAATGATTTAAAAACATGATATCCAAAAGAACTCAAGCAAATAGAAAAAAAAAATAGAGAAAAGATAGGACAAATAAAAAAATAAGCCACTGGACATAGAAGCAAATATATCAATGTTTACATTTTATTTTTACGGGCAAACACTCCATCTATTGGCATAAAGTGGCTCATAATAAGACAGATTGTGAGACAATCTGGCAATCTTTCCAGACAGACTGGAAAAAATAAAACAAAACAACTATTTTTTGTTTTCAAAAGACACACTAAATATAAGTATACAGATAGATTGAAAGGAAAAGAATTTTAAAAAATATACAATACACATTCTAACCATAATAAAGCTTGTGTGGCTATATCAATATCAGACAAAGCAGACTTCAAGACAGAGAGTACTATTAGAGATAAAGAGAAACTTCATAATAACAAAATGGTTGGTTAATCAAGAAGACATCATTCCAAATGCATATGTAACTAATAGCATCACTTCAAAATACATGAAGCAGAAATTAAATTGCAATTTGACAGAACTAAGAAGAGAAAGAGACAAATCCACATAGTTGGTGGCGTTAAGATATCTCTTAGTAATTGACAGAACAAGTAGTAATTGATAGAACAAAATTATTCAGTACTATTCAGTAAAGGCAAAGAAGATTTTGAGGAAAACTGTTAACCAATTTGACCTAACTGATATGTATTCAGTGTGACAAACAACAACCCGGAATACATATTCAAGTGCACATGGAACATTCTCCAAACTAGAACATATGCTGTTCTGTAAAGCAGGTCTGAAAAGTTTAAAAACAACAAGGAAACCAAAAAGAAAATATTCTCTGCCCACAATAGAATTAAATCAGAAACCAATGATAAAGACAACTAGAAAATCTCCAAATGTTGGAACATTAAATAACGTATTTCTAAATAACCCAAAGTTAAGAAGAAATCATATTTAAAATTTGAAAATAACTTGAAGGAAAAACAATGAAAATTCAACATGTCAAAATTTCTGAGATGGTACTAAAGCAGAGTTTAGAGGAAATTTTATAGTTTAAATGCAAATATTGGAAACGTTTAAAATCAATTATTTAAGTTTCCTTCTCATAAGGCTAAAAATAGAAGGGTGGAAATAAAGAGTAGAAATCAATGAAATAGAAAACAGAAAACAAAGTAAAAAGAAACTGGTCTTTGAAAATGTTAAAATTGATAACTTCCTTGCAAGATTGATCAAGATAAAAAGAGAAAATACAAACTACAACTATCAGGCATGAAAAATAAACATCACTATAGATATTAAAAGATAACAAGAGAATGCTATGAACAATTTTATGCCAATAAATTTGTCTAGTTGGATGAAACAAGCAAATTGCTTGAAAACACATCTTACCAAAACTGACACAAGAAAATAAAGAAAAACTAAATATTTCTATATTGCTTAAAGAATTAGAATCTATAATTTAAAACCCTCCCACAAAGTAAATTCCTGACCGGATGGCTTCAGTAGTGAATTCTACCAAATCATACTAATCTTACACAAAGCCTTTCAGAGAGAAGTGATAAAAGGAATACTTCCCAACTCAATTTCTGAGACCAGCAGTATCCTGATACCAACATTCAACAAAGTTTTTATAAAAACGAAAAGAAAAGAGATATAAAAAGTCTAAAACAACATATCAGCAAATAGAATACAGAAATATATGAAAAAAACCCAACACATCATGAGCAAGTGGGCTTTATCTCAAAAATGCAAGGTTAATTTAACCTTCAAAAATCCACTGAATAGGGTCCAGCCCATGGCCAAGTAGTTAAGTTCTCGTGCTCTGCTTTGGTGGCCCAGGGCTCACCGGTTCAGATACTGGGTGTGGACCTATGTGCTACTCATCAAGCCATGCTGTGGCGACCTCTCACATAGAAGAATTAGAATGACTTACAACTAGGATATACAACTATGTATTGGGACTTTGGGGAGGAAAAAAAAAAGAGGAAAATTGGCAACAGATGTTAGCTCAGGGCTAATCTTCCTCACCACAAAAAAAAAAAGCACATACTTTTAAAAACAAAAAAGCCACTGAATAGATATATACCCCATATTCATGAATTGGAAGACTCATTATTAGGATATCAATCACCCTGCCCCAAAAAATTAATCTATAAATTCAATACTATCCTTACCAAAATCCCAGTTGGCCTTTTTTTTTTTTTTTTGCAGAAATTGACAAGAAATTGACTAAAATTTGTATAAAATGTAAAAGACGTAGTCTAATTATAAAAATCTTGAAGAAAAATAAATTTAGACAACTTACGCTACTAAATTTCAAGACCTTCTATAATGCTATAACAATTAAGACAATGTAGTGTTGGGAACAAGAATAGACAGATCAATGCAATAGACTAGAGAGTCAGGAAGCAGATCTACAAACAAACAGTTGCTTTATTTTTCCAAAGCAATTCAATAGAGAATGGAAGTTCTATTCAATATACAATCTTAGAGCTTCTGAGGGGAAAAAAAATGAACCTTGACCCCTACTTCATACCATACATGAAAGTTAGTTAATTTAATTTAGGTTGTGAATTTGAAGACGAAAACTATAAAGCTTCTAGAATAAAACATTGTGAATGCCTTTATTTTCCTGAGGTAGGCAAAGTTTCCTAAACAAGACACGAAGAACACAAATCATGGAAAAAATGATACAATTGACTTCATCAAAACAAATCTGCCCATCAAAAGACATCTTTAACAAAGTGGAAAGGCCAGCCACAGACTAGGAGAAAACACTATGTGTACGTATACAGATCTATTGACAAGAGACTTTTGTCTATAATGCGCAAACAATTCCTATAAATTGATAAGAAAAAGGTCAATAGTCCAATTTTTTAAAAATGAGCAAACAACTTGAAAAGACATCTTCCAAAAGAAGATATTCAAAAGGTCAATAAGCATATGAAAAGATTCTCAACAGTGTAAACACAACAAGGAAATTCAAATTTAAACAACCAAGGGATACCATTACACACCTATTAGTAAGACTAACATTAAAAAATTTCACAAAACCAAATACTGGAGGGAGTGTGGAGCAGCTGTAACTTTCTACGTTACTGGTGGAAAGTGAAATGGTTCAACCACTTTTGACAACTGCTTGGTAGTTTCTCATAATGTGAAATATATATTTGCCCTATGACCCTCCAATTCCATGCCTGCTCTATATCAAAAAGAAATGTGTGGATGTCTGCAAAAATACTTGTATAAGAACATTCATAGAAACTTTATTCATAGTAGCTTAAAACAAGAAACTGTCAGTTTTCAACAGAAAAATGGATTAAAAATTTGTGTCATATTCACGCAATGGAATATCATACAGCAATAAAAAAGAATAAACTACTGACAAACATAATAACACAGGTGAATCCCAAAAAATTCACAATCAGCAAACGAAGCCAAACACAAAATACACACTGTATGATTCCGTTTATATGAAATCCAAGAACAGATACAACTAATCTATTGTGATATATGTCAGATTAGCAGTTGCCTTTGAAGGACAGTGCAAATATTAAGTAAGAAGGAGTGTGAGGGAACTTTCTGGAGTGATAGATCTGTAACTTTATCTGAGTGATTCTTTTTTTGTGTGTGCAGGGAAAGATTCACCCCAAGCTAACATCTGTTGCCAATCTTTCTCTTTTTTTCCTCCCCAAAGTCCCACTGTATGGTTCTATATCCTGATTGTAAGTCTACCCAGACTTTTTTTTTATAAGGTATAATCATAGATAAAAACTTACTGAGTTGTACACTTAAGACTTGTGTATTTTACTTTATTTAAATTATACTCAATTTCAAAAGAGATAAGATATTATGAACAACTTTATGCCAAAATATTTGAAAACTTAGTTGAAATGGAGAAATCCCTGAAAAATCACATTTAACAAAATCTGAACAATCTTGTATCTAATAAAGAAATTTCATCCACATCTCTGACAAACAAAATTCCAAGGCCACGTGGCTTCACTGGTGGTTTTCTTCCAAGAATTTGAAGAAGAAATAATAATAATGTTACACAAATTGCACCAGAAAATGAAAAACAGGGAACACTTTTAAACTGGTTTTATAAAGTCAGCATAACCTTGAAGCCAAAACTTGACCCAGGACATTAGTAGAAAGCAAAGCATTAGGCTAGTCTCTCTCTTATGTTTAAGATTTTAGGCAAAGATGTCTTAACAAAATATTACCAAAATCAAATGTACCAATAAAAACATAGAAGATAATACATCACGAATAAGTCAGATTTATTCTAAGAATACAAGTTTGGTTTAACATTAGAAAGATTAGTCGTTATAATTGACCACATTAACAGAAAAATTATCTGATCAACTCAATAGATGAGCAAACCTTTTGATAAAATTCAATACACATTCATAATTTTAAAAAACTTTAGCAAACTAGGAATAAAGGAAACTTCCTTGATCTGGTATTATATCTAATACCTTAATTAATGATAAAACTCTGAAAGGTTCCCCTGCTATCTAGAAAGATACAAGGACACCAGCCGTCACCACTTTATTCAACATTGTCCAGGAGTCCTGACTAATGAAATAAGCCGTAAAAATGAAATAAAGAGCATAGCATTTGGAAGTAGAGAACTAAAATTATTATTTCAAACATCATAATTGTGTATACAGAAAATCCAAAAGAATCTATAAACTGATAGAATTACTAAGTGGATTTAGCAAGGTCACTGAATATGGAATGCATTGCATTGAGTACTGGTCACTGAATACGAGATCACAGAAATTTTAAAAGATGTAAATAAATGAGAAGATACAGCATATTCAGGGATTAGAAGCCTTAAATGATGTAAAGGCATCACTTCCTCCCAAATTTATCTATAGATTCAATGCAATACCTATCAAAATGCCTGTTTCTTTCTCTTTTTTAAAGAAAATTGACAAACTGATTTTAATATATATATGAAAATGCAAAGGGCTGAGATAAACTCAAAGAAAAAGAACAAAGCTGGAGAACTTACTCTACTAGACACCAAGATTTATTTAAAGTTTTATTAACTGAAACAACATGGAATTGGCACAAGAAGATATACTCAAACCAGAGAAAGAAAACAGAATTCTTAAACAGACCCACACATGTTTTAGTCACTTGATTTATGACAAAGGACAAAGGTATCACTGTAATTCAGTCAAGAAAGGATGGTCCTTTAAGAAACTATGGTAGATTAAATGGATATTTATATGAGTAAAACTTGATGGTTGATATTCTTTTCCCCATTTTATAGAGGACCCTGAGATGTTTATAGTTTATAGGGACACTGAGACTCCAAGGGGTAAATGATGGAACTAAGATCACATAGCTGATAAACCGGAGCCACAAAAGATAATGTTGGGCCTAGCTGTGGACCAGGAACTTTACATCCATTATTTCATTTGATTAATCTTGTTTTTATCAAAATTTTGTAGATAAGGAAACAGACTCCTAGAAGTGAAATAACTTGTCTAAGTCTACCTGTGATAAACAGAATAGTGACCCCCTCTCTACAAAGATAGCCACATCCCAATCCCCAGAATCCACGAATATGTTACCTCACATGGCTCAAAAGACTTTGCAGATGTGTTAAGGATCTTGAGATGGGGAGATTATCCTGGATTATCTGGATGGGCCAAATGCAAGCCAAGGACCCTTATAAAAGGGATACAGAAGGGTCAGAATCAAAGAGGAGATGCATAGAAGAAGGGTTCAGAGAGCGAGAGAAAGATTTCAAGATGCTACGTTGCTGGCTTTGAAGACAGAGGAAAGAGCCTCAAGCCAAAGAATGTAGATGACCTCTAGAAGCTGGAAAAAGCAAGGCAATCGGTTTCTCCCTGGAGCCTCTGAAGGTAGCACAACCCTGCCGACACCACTGAAGAGCATTTCAGATTCCTGACCTCCAGAATTGTGAGGTAATAAAATCGTGTTGTTTTAAGTCACTAAGTTTGTGGTAGTTCGTTACAGCAGCAATAGAAACCAATACCTGTATCCAACTAGGATTTGCTCCCAGGTTTTTCAATCTCCACGGTCTATGTGTTTAAGGTGGGCGAGAGTATCATAATTGGAAGCAAAGCTAAAGCATTTATCAGAATGGTTTGCCCCATAGAGATCTTTGGTATTGCCAAATTAATCATGATGTCTCTAAAACTGAAATCTCATGCAAACTACTAAAGCCTTATTTGATTTGTGTAAGCACATAGATGCACTTAGCAACTGGCAGAATCCTCATGAAGTGAAAGCTCATGAATAGTCCTGAACTTTTCTTCCCAATTTATGTATATAGGTAAGTATACAGACATACATGTATATTTTATATATACACAGACATACATGTATTATGTGTGTATATACATACATGTTATATATACACATTTATGAATATCTAGACATGCATCCAGATATACACATATATATGTATATGAATATATTTGCATTTTTATTAATAAAATATTCTTGATAAAAAATCCATAAACTATTTAGAAAAATTGCTTCCAAGAGGGGAACTGAGTTCCTAGGGAATAAGAATGGAAGGCTTTTAATTTTACAATTAGATGTCCTTTTGTACCTTTTAAATGTTGACCCATAGAAATGGTTTGCTGTTAAAAAAATGTACACATAAAAGTTAAAAATTTAAAAATTTCTCCTATTATACCTCCATCAGCAACAGTGAAGAGAGACTCTACGTGTTTTTTTCCAGGACCCTCAAAACCATTTCTCCTACCAACACTCACTGCCTTTTCTCCACTCTCTGCCTTGAGTCTGGGAGGTGTCATCTTACTGTCCCCTCTTTATCCCTGTTCGCCATAGGAAGCCCATGCCCTCCAGACCAGCCCACAGTCACCAGCCTCTCATTTCCCATGGCTCCCTGCAGAAGGGGAGTTCCTCCTGCCCTCCCTTCCTTGTTTTAGTTTTCTCCATAGCATTTATCACCATCTGGTACACTTGATATTTTACTTGCTTATCTCGATCATTGCTCATCTTCCCCCACTAGAAAGCAAGCTCCATTAGGGCAGGGATTCTTGCCTACCTGGTTTGCTCCTGTAGCCCAGCACCTGTAAGAGCGCCCGGACCTCTTAGGCTCTTGATAAATATTTGACGAGGGAATGAGAAGAAGTGAGCGAAGGAATAAGTGAGTGATCTTTCAGTGCTACACTGGAAACCCCAGTTTTTCTGGCACCAAAGTGAAGAAGAAATGAGCAGAGGGAGGTTTATTCATTATGGTCAGTAATCCACCTGTCTGGCAATACATTGCTATTTATAAGAAAGAAGAAATTGCTATTGGGTCACGTCCCCTCTGTCATATGTCAGGTCTCCTGCAGCCATGTCTTCCCCACAGCACCTGAGGCAGCAGGAGCACAAGGAGGAAAATGCTGCAAGCCGACTAACTGGACAGGAGGCCAGGTTGCAGGGCAAAGGGCTCTATGGCTGGGAAACAACTGACGTCAGAAAGGGAGCACAATGACAGTCACATCTGAACCAGGCATTAGAGCACCATGAGCAGCTTAATAAAGACATTTTACAATTTCCTAAAGGGAGAAAGCAATCTCCAGAAAGAATAACAGACGATGATACTTGGAACTTGCTGCTTGATTTGTGTTAATCATAGAAAATTTTTCAAGAGATGAGGTCCTAACCTTTTTTATACACAAATATACTCCTAAAATAGGTTCATTTATGAGAATATCATCTATGAAAAATTCCTGAATCACCCAATAAATATTTACAGAACACCGTGTGTGTGCACCAAGCACAGTGCTGGTCCTCGCAGAAACAACACTCGATGAGACACATGAAGCCCTCAAGGAGCTTATGTTCTAACAGGGCAGATGGGCAATGAGCAGGTCACCCAGAGCATAAATGCTGTCATTTCAGACCGCACTTTGCAACACAAAGGAAACAAATTGAGAGAACCTGGGGAGACCTCCTTGAGGATGGGCATGAAGGAAGGTGCAGCCGACAGCATCGCGGCCTCTCCTGCCCGGGCCTCTGACTTATCCTCGTTATGTACTCTTGATGCTTGCTTGCTGCCCACAGTGTGGTCCTCAGAACGTCAGCAGCGGCATCATATAAGAGAGAATCTCTGAGAGAGGCAGAGTCTCTGGCCTCGTCCCAGGACACCCGAATCAATCCGTATTTTAACAAGATCCCTGGGGTTTGTGTGCACGCTAAAGTTTGAAAACTACTCTTCAGGATTGCTTCTAACTGCCTGTATTTTTGCTATTTCTGTCCTCTTTCTGCATAACAAGGAGCAATCCAGAATTGGCCTCTCCCTCCCGCAGGTGTCCCCTACCATGACTGAGGGGAGCAGGTGTATTAATGCCCAGATCCCTCAACCCTCAAGTGTGCTCACTCTGAGGCGTGCATTTTACACTTTTCCCAGAGCTTCCCATGGGATTAAGCTTGGGCGCCTGCTGTGGTACCTGGTGCCCTCTATCACTGCCTTCCCTTCCCCATGTCATTTCCCTACTTCCCTGCCCATGTTCCCTGTACGTCCCAGATAAACTTCTGTCATTTGCTTCCTGTCTCAGGGTTTCTGAAGGGAACCCAGGCTAAGACAGCAGACCTCTCTGAGGAGATGATATGTGAGCTGAGAGCTGAAGGATGAAAGGAACCATCTGATGAAGAGCTGAGGGAGGAGCTCTCCCAGCAGAGGCAACAGTTAATAAAGGGCCCTGAGGCTGGGAAAAGGGGCAGTGCTCAAGCACCAGAACTGAGGCCAGTGCAGCGGGAGCACAGTGGGAAGCTGTGTGGGAAGGAAGTGCAGGAGTAGAAGGGAGAAGGGTTGATGAGCTGCACTAACACAGGTGATAGATGGCCTGACGTGGACAGACGTAGTGGTAGCGATGGCAGAAGAAGGTCAAAGAGGCAGGCAGAAGAGTCTTGACCTCATTGAAAAGTCTGAGCTGAAGATATCCTCAGACGGTTGGAAATATCCACGTGCTCACTTGACTTTTGACTAATGCCGTAAAATCAAGCATGTCCTCCAATCTTACCTGTCCCAAATAGGACTACATGAAAGATGCACAAGCAAATGGCTCCACCAAAAATGTTTAGTCCTTGTGTGAAAATGCCCAGCACAGCGCCTGGCCCAGGTGAAGCACTCAGTAACGTTTCCTTCTCTAAACATCAAGTCAATGTTCACAGTGAAGCAAAGATGGTTGAGATCATCACTAATCCACTTCCTGGCTTTCGTTCCCAGACTTAGGCTGATGTTCATTCATTTAACAAACATGTATTAGGCATCCTCTATTGGCAGGCACTTTCTGAGCACTGGGGATTCCAAGATGGGCAAGATAAGGTTACAGAGGGAAGCAGCCTGGAATACTAGATTTCCACATGGTAAGTGTGATAAACACACTATGGAGAAGGACTTATGCCACCCACTATGGAAGGAAGTATCTAACCCTTTTCCTGAGAGTTGGGAAAAGCTTCAGAGAAGAGGCAAAATTATAAAACTGGCACTTGAGTTGAACTTAAAGAATGAGTAAAAGTTTATCAGCCAACGCAAAGAGGGAAAAGAATAGCATTGACCTGAGGAAAAGTTCAACAGGGCTCGAGCGCAACCTGCATGAAGTGATGGGAGGGAAGGAGGGACCAGTTTCCGAGGAGGTTTCGACGAGTGGCTGGTACAGCTTTCTTAACTTCAGAACTTCTCGAAGACTTCAAGATGTGTTTTGTGATTCTCTGCAAGAGAGGCATCATATTTAGCCTTTCCTAATCTTGTTTGACCATGGATAGTGCTTTATAACTTCTAGATAGGAAAAATAACTTTAGATCACATTATGAAGTGATTTGTGTGCCAAACCCAGAAAGGGAGAACAAAAAAGTAAAATACATTTTTAAGAAAGGACTATCGATATGATCATATTGGTATTTTAGAAAGCTCCTTCTAATAGTCGAGACTGTTTTCTTGAACTATGATGGCTACAATAACAGGATTAAAAAATATCCCATAGGCCAGCCCGCAGGCACAGTGGTTAAGTTCCCACACTCCGCTTCGGTGGCCTGGCATTTACAGGTTTGGATCCCAGGCGCTGACCTATGCTCTGCTTATCAAGCCATGCTGTGGCAGCATCCCACATATAAAATAGAGGAAGATGGGCACAGATGTTAGCTCAGGACCAGTCTTCCTCAAAAAAGAACCATCCCCTAATCTCTACCAAGAACACATTCTAATCTTAAGAAACCATTTCTATCAAGAAGAACTTCAGTGCATCTAACTTAAGTCCTCTCACTGCAGATTAAGTTGATGTTTCATCCCTGCATCCTCCTTTACAATTAATGCTATTTTTCCAGCAGATTATCATAACAACAGAGTATTTTCCTCCTTTGCTGACTCCAGCAGAACTCTCACTACATAAATAACAATACACTAGAGAAGTGCAGGTGGTGAACACTAAAAATCAGTTGACTTCCAAACTCAAACATTTTTTCAAAGAATGAACAATTCAGCTTCCTGGGCATTTGTTCCAGAGTCTATTCCTTTCTAGAAATGACTACTCTATCTAGATATAAATAGGCTCTTTCTTCCAGGGCCTATTTCCTCCTTCATAGGACTATTCCTTTTTTGTCTCCTGAACACTATGGTCCAGGAATATTTGCTCACAACAGACTGTGCTGTCCGATGGTTGGGTTACATGCTCTTCCTCACAACACCCAGTGGGAATCCCAGATCAGGATTTAGGAGAGCTGGAACCAGGAGTCCTCTACCACCAGCTGTGTGACCTCGAGTAGGGCACTGCCCCATCTGTGCCTCACCTTCTTGGTGTGTAAAATGAAGCTGTCTCTAAAGCTTGTACTATCACTGTGAGTCTGAGAACTCCTCTCTCCTCATCTCAGCTCTCCTGTCTATAAAAGAGGCAAATTCCAGGGTTGGAGAGACTTCAGAATGCTTCCTTCTCGCGGCACATTCACCACAGAAAAATAGCAACACTGAAAATCTGATAGTAATCAAACTTTCCCAACCTCTCCTAAATCAAATGAGGTTAAGGCTGGATATTTAGCCTTTCTGGTCTATACCGTGCCCTCAAACAGCTACACAAAACATTTCTTTTTCCTTGGAATAAAAAAGTGATACAGTCCCCATAAGACAAGTGAACCTTGTGCATCTCCCAGGAAGCTCCCCTCATCATGCTGGAGCCAATCAATTAGCCCAGACGAAAACTCGGGGAAAAGAATCCAAGTCAGAAGAGAAAACATTCAAGTTATCCTACAGAGATTATAGCTTGTTATCCTAGAAGTCCTCTATCTAGCCCACAGATGGGTTTTGGTTTTTTGGGGTTTTTTAAAAATTTTGAGCCAGGTTATATAAATAAGAAGAATTCACATAAAAATCTAGATTTCCCATTTCTCTTGAAAAATCTGAAGATCCACCACTGCTGGGACCCCGTCCTCGTACTGGCATGTAACATGACTGGTCCCTTATATGTTCCCCATTGTTTCCCTGACATGTGGCCAAGGGCCTTCATCATGTTTTGGCCATCTTGTTGTTGCTGTTCTTGTTCTTTGAGAAAAGAAGAAATTTTCTCTGTATCAATATTGGAAAAGCAAGAGATACACCAAGTGGACTGATGAAGAAAAATGGGAAACGGCATATTTCTCTGGAGAAGAAAAGATCATCCCCATCTTGTTTGGGCAAAATGACTCTTATCTGCCCAGTCCTGTGGGCATTTAAGTTGGAGACAGTTTGGGAAGCCTGGGGTGTGGGAAACCATCCTGAATGGGAATCAGCTATCCCTTCTCCAGGACTCCGTCTCTCTATGTGTGAAGTAAGCTGGTTGGACTAGGTGGTCCTTCCTGGCTTGGACAGAAGGGCTAAGATCTTGTAGTCCAACAAAGCCAAAAAGCCTCTGAAAAGGACAAGCCATCCCGATTTGGGTCCTGCTTGGGTAAGAAAAGACAATACTGACACCCAGTGGTCCATTAACCAGCTCCCATTTGATGCTCTGAAATTCCTGAGGACCGCTGGGTACTCAGGCTCAGCCAGAACCTTCTTTGTCTCGGAGACACAGGAAACAAGAGACCACAAAAAGTTAGTGACAGTAAAACGAAAAAATGGCATGTACCAGTTTGTTTTCTAAAACCTTCTCGTGGAGATCTGGCTAAATCTTGATTTGGCTTAAATACATTCATTATATCAAAAGCATTGTATTCAACAATGTATTTCTCTTACATAATGGAAACAAATATACTTTTGAAAATGCAGGACTTATTTCCCAGAAGGTGGAAGCCCAAACATCCTGAATGGTTTGATTATGATTTCTTTGATTTATTAATTAGTCTTCTAAGCCCTAAATAGTAAATAACAAACACCTGAGATTATGACGGCAGGGCCTCTGTTTGACTAATTTTGTGACCCTCCCAGCACAGCCTCAAATCCTTCAATTTGGGATAATAGCGAGGTCACTATAGGAGGGAGGGCTGAGGCAGAATTGGCAGGAGAAATCCATTTTGAAATCTTCTTTCACTTCCATTGGGCTAATGTAGTTACTAGAGATTTAAAATCAGCAAGATCTAAAATATAGCCTTTGGTGACATTTAGTCTGACTGCTGAATGAGAGGAAATAAGTGAAAAATGTACTTTAATAATTATTATTTCACATCTAAAGCCTTCAATTTTGAAAAGAAGGACTAGAGACCTGGCTTCCACTCATCAGGTGAGCTGACATCTTGATGTAATACTCTAACTCAGACCGCAGCATAATAGCACTGGTGAGAATCTGGGAGGATTTAATGCTAGTTACCACAATGTCTAAGGATCTTGCCATTTTATTGCTGGACAAGACGCCAGCTGGCATCACGGCATAACTGACAGGCTCATGACACACATTCATGTCCAGATGGAGTGAACTGGTACATAGACTCTGCCTCTGCTCATAAACAATGAAATAAGAAAAAAAAAATACCAAAAAAAATCAGCCATAACTGAAACCAGCAAACAGTTAGCCATTGATGATTAAGTAGCTAGTAGCTACATTCTTTTCCTTTGTGCAATTACTGATTATAGCTTTTAGTTGCTCCCCCGCCCATTGTTAACTGTGCTGTTTAAGCAGTATGCCATCTGACTCCCACTAGGTTCCTATAGATAACATCTCCCTGGACCCTGGGTCACCATGGTAATGGGTGTCTGAGCTGTTTTTCAGGAATTAGAACCCCTTGTCCACTTCAGGCTGGTTGAGACCACCAACCCTTCAACTGGGCCTGCGCAGATGTCCAATAAGTGACCTTTTGATGGCAAGAGGCTAAAAGCTCAACCCTCAGATCATGCTAATGCCACCATTTTGGGAACATGTCCTGTGAAGAGCATGAAGTTTGACTTGACTTGTGCAGAGCATCAGTTGTCTCCCCTCTCCTCACCTCCAATCACCTCTCTCCACACTTCAGACCACCTTGCCTCCTTGGCCCGTAAATATCCCTGAGTCCCCATTTTGTGGGGAGTGGATTTGAGACTCATGCTCTCGCTTCTTCGCTTGGCTGCCTTGTGATTAAACCCTCTCTCTGCTGCAGTCTCATCTTGGTGTTTGTCTTTCCAGGCGACGGGCAAAAACGAACCTGGGTTTGGGTAACACAATCACCCGTGGAAATCGAGTGCCATAATCTCCAAGAGGTAGTGGCAAGGAAGAAGGAGACTGGCTCCTAACCTATCCCCAGAGGGTACTAAAAGACCTGAGAATGTCCCTCAATACTACCAAATTGGGCAAGAAATACAAGAAGAATCGTATCTTTTTTGTCTCTTTTGACCTCAAGGAAATACCTAGAAATGGTCTGGGCTGGGGAGAAATGAAAAGGGAGGCGAACAGTCAAATTGACCCACTTGTGCAGAAGTGCAGGCTACTGGACTCCATACTGAATTAGGGGAACTATCTAGAAGATATTCCCCTATGCTTCTTAAGTGGAGCAATCCCAGGCACAGGACAGGAAACAAATTTAAGAAAAAATAACAGAAACCAGTCCCTCCAAGAAAGATTGCACCCAACCCCAGGTGAGTTCTCCCTTCCCCCACCACGCACACAGGCTGGAGAGAGGCGGGTGGACTCAACACCTGAGCCTCCCAGTGGCGGAAGGAGGATGACACGAGTCTCAGGTGACGGTGGAAAGAGGCAGGGAGAACCGTCTCCAACTGTCAGAGGAGGGGCATCAACTACAGAGCAGCTCTTTTAAGCAGGAGTAACACAAAAATGAGGAAGGTGTTAACCTGAGAATACCCAAGAAAATATAGAGTGAAAGAAGTTAAAAAGATTAATATCTCGGTTTCATAGAAAACAAACCCCAAGAATCATTCCCAAGTGCTTTGTCTGGTGGAAGAGATTACTGAGAATAGGATTAAGCAAAATACAAAACCTCTCAAAGTCTAGCCAGCAAAACTATAGAATTAAATATAAAGCGATATGGTAAACCTAAGGAAACAAATTAATAAGCAAACTAAAATAAGACCATTTTAGAACTAATGAGTAAATTAGAAACAGCAAGAAAGAATAGATATAATGATTGAAAATGAAATTCAGAACATAGAAGAAAGACAAGGCAATCACAGAACATATGGAGGAAAAAAATAAAGCTAATGAAGAGCAGCTAATAGACATAAAAGAGGAAGTTGTTATACTCTAAAGAGAAAAAAAAGTCCCCGAAGTAGGGTTGTGGGTTGCATTGTGTCCCTCAAAAAAGATACATTGCAGTCCTAACCCCTAGTCCCTGTGAATGTGAATTTATTTGTAAACAGGGTCTTGGCAGAGGTAATCAAGCAAGAGGTATAGGATATCTAGAGGTATAGGTATCCAATAGGTTCTCTAGCTTGCAGGGGCAGCTTTTTTGTATTTTCCTTAATCCAATAGGACCAGAGAGCCTGTTAGAGAAAACAGGGACACTGAGAGGAGAAGGCCATGTGACGACACAGAGACACACGGGGAAAGACGGCCAAGTCAACATGGAAGCAGAGGCCGGAGTGATGTGCCTACAAACCAAGGAACACCAAGGAAGGGTTGCCAGCCTTCCCCAGAAGCTGGGAGAAGGGCATAGAACAGACTCGCCCTCAGGGAGAAGCAGCGCTGCTGAGATCCTGATTTTGAACCAGTAGCCTCTGCAATTGTGAGAGAAGAAATTTCTGTTGTTTTAAGCCACTCAGTTTGTGGTACTTTGTTATAGCTGCACCAGAACACTAACACAAGTAGCAAATAATCCTACACATGGAACGAAAGAACAAATCATGTAAATATGTATTAGCAGGAATTTTTTAAAGAAACAGGATAACTACAGATTGACAGGATAGATCATGTTCCAGGAGACTTTGAAATAGCTGACTGACACGAAAGCCTACCATGGTTAAACAACTAAACTTCAAGAATAAAACAATTTCCAAGCTTGGAGGCAGAAAAAGAACTCAGGGAGTCTGATCATCTATGACCCCTTCTTTTAAAAAATAAAAAATTGTTTTTGATGAAATGATGAAATTCAGCCAATCAACACAGAAATCAAAACAGAGACCTCAGTTATGCAGAACCTCAGACAGAACAACTTAAGGTGAGCAGTGAATCGATTTAAATATATACTAACAAGAATTACACTAGAAATTAGGATTAGGAAATAGAATAGAAATATTATAAATCTTGGTAGAAATATTTTAAGTATAAAATGCATAAAAAACAAATAATAATTTGATAGAAAGACATGAGTCAATAAATATTGGGAATAATTTAAATATGAGGTATAAAAAATAATGAGTCCCAATTGTTCAATGTTTTACCTCATTTTTCTTAATATTCAACATTCTTAACAAATAGTGACAAAGTTCTACATGGGAGCCACTGTGTTAGAAACTGGGAATCCAATGAGTAAGACATGGTCTTTGAACTTTTGACAAAAATAATAAATCTGATATTTGAACACTTTCTTACGTTTTTCCATTGCCATCCTCACAGGTAGCTAGTATGAAATAGGCGTTGATCAAGGTGCTTGATCCATGTCTCATGGATTCCATGCAACAGAGCTACAAGAAAATTACGTTATTATCGTCATCGTACATTTTATGAGGAAGAAATATTTAACCTAAGGTTGTTAACTTCAATTTCACTTTCGTTTCTTTTTGTCTGTTAAATTCTAGTAAAATTCAATTTAACAGCTTTTTTTTTGTCAAAGAAAGAAGAACAAAGGAAGGTAGGAAGGGAGGGGAAAATGGCAGCCAGTTTCAGCCCTACTGTTAATTAGCTGTGTGTGATGGTTAATTTATGTGTCAACTTGACTGGGGATGACCAGATAGGTGGTAGAATCCTATATCTGGGCATGCCTGTGAGGGTGTCTCCAGGAGACGTTAGCATTTGAGTCAGTAGACTGAGTAAAGACCAGGTGATGCAAGTGAGCATCATCCAACCCATTGCTGGCCTGAATAGAACAAAAAAGCAGAAGAGGGCAAATTCGCTCCCTCTGCCCGAGCTGAGACATCCCTCTTCTCCCGCTCTCAGCCATCTGTGGGCCTGGTTCTCAGGCTTTTGGACTCAGATCGGGATTTACACCATTGGTCCCCCAATTCTCAGGTGTTTGGACTCAGACTGAACTACACTACTAGGTTTCCTGGTTCTCTAGCTTGCAGGGGCAGACTGTGGGGTTTCTGAGCCTCCATAACCACATGAGCCAATTCCTATAATAAATTTCTTTGTCTCTCTGTCTCTTTCCCTCTCGGTCTCTCTCTCTATATAGATAGATAGATAGATAGATAGATGTATACATACACACATACATGATGTATGTGTGTATGTATATGTATATATCCTATTGGTGCTGTTTCTCTGGAGCATCCTGACTAACACACTGTGTGACCTTAGACATGGGATTATTCTGCATCTAAGACCAGAGGGATGGTACTAATTGTCCCCAAAACAGTTCTTCTTTCCTTTCTTTAATTATAGAACCCCTGGATTGTAGGTGGACAAATACAGAATAAGAACTATAATTCCGAGCTTGTTTAACAGTTACGTGTGACCATGTGACTATGACAGTACCCAATGGGTTGTAAGTAGATTTTGCACAATTTCTGGGAAGTGACCTTAAAGGGAAAGGGTGTGTCCCCAACTTACCCCTCACCCCGCTTGCTGCTTAAAACAGCAATGAGATGACTGGAGACATTTCCTTCATGAAGATGGGGCTCCGTTCTCAGGAAGCAGGAACAGAAAGCCTGGAGAAGACTGGATCTAAACCATTATGGAGCTGCCACACCAGCTCTGGCCAGGCTATATGTAGACTTTACACAAGAGGGAAACAAATGTCTATCTTATTTAAGCCACTATTTTTGCATTTTAGCTACAGCTAATTTAATCTGCACAGTTGCAAATAGACTTCCTTTTCATTTTTCAAAGCAGTAGACGCCCTTCACCCAAACAAAACAATCACCAGGTAACTCTCTGGTTGAAGCAAGGGTAGGAGACAGCCACATTTTACCAACAAGTAAGGTGAAGCTCGGACAGGAGAAATAACTTACTAGCAAAGAGCAAAGCTCAAATCGAGACCTGGATCATTCTGACGTGGGCAGTTACTGGCTGGCAAAACAAAACTGTTTTGGGTATGTTTCCCTGTTGACCCATATACTGTCCTCCCCTGAATCCTCCTCAGCACAAGGAGAATATAAGCTATTTTATCCCTCATCGAGTGTGGAAAACTGCCAAAGTATTTTAACTATGCAAAAATGAAAAGATCAAAAAGACAGTGGGCGTCTCTTTCAAAAGCTGACATAATTTTTGACCAAGAAAGAAAAGGAGTAATAAAGAGGAGAAACCAAAGAGCTACTAACCAATTCTGGGATCCCCATAGCTCCCACTTTCTCCACCTTGAGAATGACTTCTGATTGCCTCCCAGACATCGATCTCTAGCCCCATCTCTCTCTCCAGCTCCAAGGAGATGCTGGAAATTCAAGAGCAGCCATTCAATAAATAATCATAAAGATCTAAATAGGAGCCACTGTGCTAGACACAGGGGGAATCCAATACACATAAGACATGGTCCCCACCTTCCAAGTTTGAAATTTTCTGACAAAAATAGTAACAATGGTATTTGAATGCTTTATTAGATGTTTTACATTAGTATCATCATAGCAGCTCACACCCTAGTATGAAATAAGCATTGCTCAAGGTGTTGTCCATGCATATTATGGGTTCCATGCAACAGATCTATAAAAACTGTGTATTATTATCCTCATTTTATAGATGAGGACCTGAGGCGCATAGCAGTTAAATAATTTACCCAAGGTGACGCAGCAAGTTGTGTATGCTGTCTCATTTAAGACTCACAACAGTCCTAGCTATTGGTACCCGTATAATACCTGAAGTGTTATAGTCATTGTTGGAAAAGGTGTGGGGAAATGGATGCACAAAGATGAGTACTGAGAGTGTAAACTGATACAACTGTAGTAAAATAAGTATAAAACAAGATTTAGGGAGATAACACTACTTAAAATTTGACAGGTATTAAAACCCAAACATGAGCCCAGGTAAACTGAACTCCAAAGTGAACTTTATCTAAAATCTTACAATATAACGAGTGCTAAGATATGGGTAAGCATATGGAAGCAGCACCCAGAAAGGACCCCTCAGGAAGTGGGTAGGGGAGCATTCATGAAATGCTCCTTAAGGAAGGAGACATCCAAGCTGAGCCCAGAAGCATGATTAGGTCCATGGTAGGAAAGCCAGTGTCTGCAACTAAAGCCAGTCTTTCTCTAAATCTTCACTCCTTCTCCTGCTTCTCTGACTCAGTTATTGTCTTAATAATTCAGGTTCTAAGTCTTAAAATCACCTTTGACACGTCCCTCTCCCTTGTCTCTGCATTGAAATCCTTACCACGTCTTGTTAAATTATTGATATGCATCCCTTTTTGTTATCCCATTACCACACCTTGAGCAGAGCCCAATTCACCTCAAGACTGGACATTAGCAATATCCGATCAGCCCACAATTTTCAGCCTATGTTGTTAAAACCCATACTCCACACAAGATCTTGGGGTCTCATGGACACATGGCAAAAACTGGCATTTCACTCCTGCATGTCAATAGCCAATACAAATAGCATCAAATACGTGGAAAGATACTCAGCCTTACTAGCAACCAAAATAAGTGCAGATGATAACGAAGTTTTTACCTCTTAAATCTTGAAAGATTAAAAAGATTGGCAATTGTTGACAAAGGTATGAAGAAAAGGGCACACAAAGATTGCTTTGGGAGTGTAAATTGATACGACTGTTATGGAAAATGGTTCAGCAACGGGTATCAGCATCTTTAAAAACGTCCCTGCCTTTTCCCAATAATTCCACTTCTTAGTATTTATCCACAAGAAATAATTGGACCTGAGTCTCAACAAGTATATGTAAAGATACTTATCAGAGTATAATCCAAAACTGAAAACTATGTATCAATTATTAATTGACATTTTCTAAAAATGATAGAATGTACATATAATGGAAATACTATCAAGCCAATATAGATACTCATTTATTGACATGGAAAAATGTCAATAAATATGAATATATACATACATACACTCACACATGTATAAACACATAAAGTGAAACTCTAGGCAATGAACAAATACGTGTAATATGGTCCCATTTTTATAAATATTTACCTATCAGTGACCCTAGTAAATTCCATAGCCAAACCTTGCCACAATATCTTAACGAAAGAAAAAGGAAAGGCTGAAATCAAAGAAACACAGTTGCAAAACTAGGAGTCAACTCTTACTTGGATCAAGGGAGATTCAATGTATCACATCACACAGCACTTCTCACGCCCTTTGTTGTCCTTTCCTCTCTGGTTTCACTCTCTCACAACCTGATGTTGTGCAGAATCCTTCATCTCCCTCCATTCCTCACTCTCCACCATCTACCCAAACCTCCCTGACTCATGCTTTCTTTCCTCCACTCCTATTTTCTTCACTCTCCTGCCAGGCAGTCTTGTTCCTCTCCAAAGCATCCATCTCCAAAGCGCACCCTGGTCTTCAGAGATCACCTTACTGAGACGCAGGGGAAGGGAGAGGGAAGAGCTGAGGAAAGGGAGGGGGAGGTGTGGAGGAAGGGAAAAGTCCCAGAAGGCTATATCAAAATATTTATAAGCCTGCTGAATGGAGATTCTTGCAAGTATTTATTTTCTAGTCAAAATGGACTGGCAGAAAACTCATAGAGACAGAAAGCAGATTCAAGGTTTCCAAGGGATGAAAGAAGGAGAAGAATGAGAATTACTGCTTAATTAGTTACAGAATTTCTATTGCGGTGATGAAAACGTTTTGGAAATGGACACTGGTGATGGTTGCACAACATTGTGAATGTTATTAATGCCATTGAATTGTACACTTAAAATTGGTTAAAATGGCAAATTTTATGTTATATATATATTTTACCACAATGAAAAGGGGGGGACTGGAACAGCCTTTGCTATTTTTGCCCCCTTGGCCCCTTCTTTGCACCCAGAATACAGATAATGCCCATATTGGTACAGGAGCCATCTAGACACCATGAGATGACATGCACAAGGATGAAAGCCGACAGATTAAAAATGGTAGAGCAGAAAGATAGGCAATATCAAGGTCCCTGTGGGTGTGAGCAGCCTCCCAGTCCCCAACTGACTATCCAGATTTCTTATTATAAGAGAAAGTTAAAGTCCTCTTTGTTTAAGGTACTTAGCAAGCTTTCGGTTACTTGCCACTAACTACGCTCCTGACAGATACAACTCCTCATTGCCCCGTTATCTGGGAAATCAGATATCTGAACATGGCATTTAAGACCCTTCCCAGTCTATCCCCAACTCCCTTTGAAGACTTATCTCACTCTTTTTTTCTCATCTGAACCCCGGACTCCAATTTTGCGTTTATCTAAATATAACATTCACCTTCCTGCTTCCTATGCCTTTGCTCATGGCAGCTTCTTTCTCAGAATGCACTCCCTACCATCTCCTCTTAGCAACCCTTCAACCTCACCTCTCCCAGAAAGAATGTACCTCATTCCAGCAAGAAGAAAAGACTCTCCTGCTGAAATCTCAACCCCCATTAGATCACATTTATCAGCAGTATCCAACCCAGTGGCAAGTCTTTTCAGATCTGCTTTCATACTACATCCTCCAGCTTATTAGGGCAGAGGCTCTGTTCTGTTTATCCCTGTATCTCCAGCATCCACCACAGCACTGGGCATATAGCAGGCACGGCTACTTTAACTCATCCTATTTGTGTACAGTCTGGTATCTGTTTCATCATTGCCACTACGCGGATATTAGCAACTTCAGGTCATATTGGAAGTTCCCTCTAACTTGCCCTTCTTTTCCTCCCAATCTTCTACCTACTCCCTGTACCTATAACAAAGTTCAGAACATCCAAACACTGGTAGAGTGAATGAACACTTCAGTTTCTCATTTTACTGTAAGTCTGTCAGGAATCTCCTTCTTAATCTGTAGTCTTACAGATTATTTTACAACTAACAAAAATTGGCCTTTACCAAATAGATTAACTACTACTAACCAAATAAGTCAACTACTATGAAATAATTTTGATGGTGATGATTATTAAATCACTTGTTTTCTTTTCCTATTTCATTAGGAAAAGCAAAGCCACTTTGAATCCTTCTTGCAAAGAGAGATCAATGCATTTTAAAATACAAAAGATGGAATAAAGTTTAAAATCTAAATAAATAGAATAATAGTTTGCTATTTAAAAGGATAGAATTTCTAGTGACCACAAGCCTGTACATATATTAGGTAGCTATTCTTTCTATTTATTTCTGCTCTAAATCATTCAGCTGAATGACCACCATTAAGTCTAAATTTCCAAGTTTCTTGAGAATGTTCTCTCCATGCCAGCCTCATTCCAGACAGCAGCTCTCATGGAACTGTGTCCAGGATTGAAATTCTGATGACTAAGGTCTTCAGCAGCAATGCTACTTTAGATAAAATTATTATAAGTGTAGTCCCCCTGAAATGCATGTAGGTTAGTGAAAGAAGCCAGTCTGGAAAGGCTACACGTTGTACGATTCCAACTATATGCCATTTAGAAAAAGCAAAACTATAGAGAAAGTAAAAAGATCAGTGGTTGAATTTAGTTAATGCAACTAAATTGTACTTAAAAATAATTAAAATAGTAAAGTCGTATTTTATGTATATTTTACCAAAATAAAAAAAAGGCAAAAAAAAAAAAAAAAAATCAGTGGTTGCCACAGCTTCAATAGGAAAGATGCAGAGGGATGACCAGGTAAAGCATAGAGGATTTCTAGGGCAGTGAAATTATTCTGTATGATATGGTAGTGGTGGATACACGTCATTACATATTTGTCAAAACCCATAAAACATACAATACCAAGAGTGAAGCCTAATATAAACTATAGACTTTAGTTAATAATAATGTATCAATATTAGTTCATCAATTGTAAACTATGTGCCCCACTCATGCAAGATGTTACTAACACTGGAAACTGAGGGGAAGGGGGAAAGGAGGCAGATGGGAAATCCCTGCACTTTCTGCTCAATTTTCTGCAAACCTAAAACTGCCATGAAAAATAAAGTCAGGGCTGGCCCCGTGGCCGAGTGGTTAAGTTCGTGCGCTCCGCTGCAGGCGGCCCAGTGTTTTGTTGGTTCAAATCCTGGGCGCGGACATGGCACTGCTCATCAAACCACGCTGAGGCAGCGTCCCACATACCACAACTAGAAGGACCCACAACGAAGAATATACAACTATGTACCGGGGAGCTTTGGGGAGAAAAGGAAAAAATAAATTAATTAAAAAAAAATAAAGTCTACTAATTTTTTTTTTAAAGTTCCTTTTCTGGTCATCAGTATCTGCTCAAATAGAAGTTTAAAAAAGTCGTTAGCGGCAAGTTGTAGATTTAGGTTGACATTACCTTAATCGCTTTTTCATATTTCTTTTCTTCTCAGAGAACTGAATGAGTTCTCTGTTTAATAAGTATTCTTAAATATCAAACAACTCATTTGAGCAGATATTTATTAAGTGCCTACTTTTTGCAAGGCTCTGTGATAGTCATTCATATGCCTTTTTTTGAGGAAGATTAGCCCTGAGCTAATATCCACCACCAATCCTCCTCTTTTTGCTGAAGAAGACAGGCCCTGAGCTAACATCTGCGCCCATCTTCCTGTATTTTATATGTGGAATGCCTGCCACAGCATGGCTTGATGAGCCGTGTGTAGGTCCACGCCTGGGATCCCAACTGGCAAACCCAGGGCCACCAAGCAGAGCGCTCAAACTTTACCACTATGCCACCAGGCCAGCCTGGCACTCATATACTTTTAAATAAATAAACCAAAATATTTATTCAGAATCACTGAGGGGGAGGGAAAGGAAAGCTCTCCGTGGGATTTCCCCAGAAGCTTTTTCCTGGATGCACAGGTCACCTTGCTCCTTAATCATTGTCCCCAAAAATCTCAGAGGAACTGGGACTGTCTCTCCTATCTTCTGCACATTTTTATGGATTCCTCAGCTCTTCTCAACAGAAAGAAGATAATTCCTCAGAGCCAACGGCCACATTGATATTCATGGGATAAACGGTTTGTAACTCAACAGCTACACCCCACTAATGTAAATTTCATACACAGCTTCCAAAAGGTTAAACAATGCTGCTCAGCTCTACTGTGCCCAGAAAGCAAAAGACAGTGAGAGACTCACCCTTGGCACCAGGCTGAGTCCTCATGCAGAAAGTTCTCCCAGTAACAAAGTCTTACTCTCTGCTTGGGAGAGGTGTTCAAAGCCCTTAACAGTCAGAGGCCACTGGAAACTAATGACTCAGCACACATGCAAACAAGCCCCACTCAACTTTGTCGACTCAAAAATGAAAGATCAGAGGTAAAGGATGAGGGGAAACAAAGATGGCATTATTTTCAAGTTTGCTTTATGAATATGTACTTTTAAACAACTTTCCCAAATATGCTTGTTGAATATCATCATCCTCTCCCACTGGTCCTTAACTTAGCTCTCTAATTCCATCCTCTCTCGTTCACTCAATAGTTGTGGAATGCCTACTATAAGCCTAGCACCCTTGCAGGTACTGAGGGTATAACAATGCGGAATTCAGACAACTTCTCTGGCCCCAAGGAGTTTAATATTCTGGGAGAAGCAGACAATAAACAAGCTAATTTCGGATTGTGTTAAATGCTACAGAGAACAATAAAATTGGTTGATGGTGTAACAGGGAGAGGGATGGTGGTGAGGTATTTGGTGTATAAACTTTAGATAACTGGGTCCTGGAAGACCTCCATAAAGAAGTGACATTTAAACTGAGAGTAAGATGATGAAAAGGACTCAACTATCTAAAGACGTGTAAAGGCCCCCAGGCAGAAGTAACCTTGCATATTTAAGACAAGGAAGGAGGCCAGTTTGTCCAGAGCTGACTGAGGATGGGAAAAAGTGGTGGTCAGGGGCTGGGTCATGGAAGGCCTTGTAACCATTCTGCATTTTATGCTACATATAATAAGGAAGCAAGTAAGGATTTTAATCAGGAAAGCAAAGTGATCTGATAGATGTTTTGAAAGATCTACTTTACCATGGCGTATAGAAAGGACAACAGAAGAACAAGTTTGGAGACAGCAGATGCATCAGGAGAAGATTGGCAGAGACCAGATGATGGGGGGTGGCTTGGACCACAGGCTGTAGTGTGCTGCCACACAGACTATTATGAATGTGCCCAACCCAAGGGACAAATAGGGTCAAATTCTATCCCTTGCCCATCTTGCCAAGCCCTATGACCCAGTTTGTCAAGGGGCTGACTCAGGCTGGAAAGGGGAGCCTTTTGACAATTTGTCTACTCCAAGGAAACACCTTTTTTCCTATATGTGAAGTTGACTTGACTGCTTTGGGAGCCCCTTGAAGCAGGATAGCCCCAATGTGATGGTGAGAAGATCCTCAACGGGGGAAAGACAATAGAAGGTGACCTGAATAGGATTTACTGGTGGATTCAATTGGGGGAGAAAAGAAAAGGAATAATTAACGGTGACTTCTAGGTTTTTGGCTTGAGCATCATGGTGAGTGGCCCCATTTCCTGAAATGGGGGAAGACTGGAGACGAAGAACTTTGCAGCACTGGAAAACCAAAAGTTTTGTCTCAAACATGTTAATTGAACTCTCTATTAGATGTCAAATGGGCACTCAGGTAAAGTGAGAGTTTGGAAAGAGGAGAGGAGAGAAGACTGAACTGTGTTGGAAGGTGGCAACAATTAGAGGTCAGACAGAGGAAAAGGAGCCAGCAAGTTCCACACTTGACTCATTAGCTGCTAACATGCACTCACGCAGTGAAATAGGACATGAAGACCATTTGTTCCAGAAACAGCTGCCTGGCAGGGGGAAGCTGGGTGGCGATCACTCAACATGTGTTTTATAGCTCATTTTCAATCAAGGGCTCCCATACAAATCCAGACAGTAGATCATCTACAAATTTAATTAACTATATTTGTGCAGAATCTCAATTTGACCATAAAAATTTAATGTTTAATATAGTTTAAAGTTCAATGGCTTTTCCTTTTAAAAGAAGACAGATGAAATGGCCACAGATTAATTTTTCCGGTCATCTCCAATATATGAGTTATGAAGACAATTGAGAAGAGTGAATGTTACAAGTATAAGTCTGAATATTGGAAAAACATATAGGATTTAACTACTTTCTCCCAAATTCTCCTTAATCAAGCATTATTTTCTCTAGTTAACTAATTTTTTGCTCATAGGAACATCTAACTGGTGCCTCTTGAAGCTATTTTCTGAAGCCACCTATCTACGCCCAGGCAGAACAACCATATCACCCTTTGCCAGTGAGTCCAGACAAGTACTGTGTGCATTTGCTAATAATAATGAAAACAAAACAAAACACCCTGCAATAATTCTTGCCAGACCTGTAAATATTTATAAGGCTGAGGGTGAATTCCTTCACGTTTTTCGGTCTGCTGATTTAAGAGGAGTTGTCATAAAGAGCACTAGACCTGGATTTCAGTCATCTGCTAGTTGTGTGACTGTGGGCAAAGCAGTCACCAACAGTGACTTCCTCTGCTTCATAGGTGGGTCGCCACCACAGCATGGCTGACAAGTGGTGTAGGTCAGCACCCGGGATCCAAACCCACAAACCAGGGCCACAGAAGCAGAATGCACCATCAATCTTGTTATAAATACAAGGACACCAAAGCCCAGAGAGGAGAAATGACATATTTCTGGTTTCACAGCAAATAACTCTCAGCCTATGTTTCCCCATCTATTAAACAAGGGGCTTAGATGAGATAAGTCATTTTAAATCGGTGTTTCACAGCAGAGCGTGCCCATGGGGGTTACAGGGGAGACAGAATGCAGCCTCCATTCACCCAGAGCGGATCTGTTTTTAGGGCACTCTAAATTCCAGTTCTACATAAGATTAGTTAGAAAAGAGAGTTTCATGCTGCTAACAACGACAAAATATCTTAAAGAAACTCTTGGTTTATGAGACTTGACAAACTGGCTTGGCCAAATCCTGATTGCAGAGTCTTTGGGGACTGGAATATGGTCTAAATGTTAATGTCTTCAAGCAGGTCACAGCTCTGCAATTCACCTGGTCCCCATAGCTTCCTTTTTTCTTGTACCAACCTACTTCACTGAATCAAGGTGCCTGCCTAGCCCCAGAAATGCCCCCATCTCCCTGCCATCTCTTATATTTGGGGGCAATCTGATGGTTCACGTGCTTAAGCTCTTATTTCCATACTTAGGATGCCAATGTAGCTGCTATAAAATGTAACAGTAACTTAAACAAGATAGATTACTTCTCTCTCACATAGCAGTTTGAGTGTAAGCAGTCCAGGGCTGATGTGGCCATTGCATGGTGTCTGGGAAGAATATTCCTCCTGTCTCTTTGCCCTGCCGTCAGGCATTCATGAGGACAGATAAAGCTCAGGATTTCTAAAGGGAAAAGGGGACAATGGCTACCAGGAGAGAGCTGTTGGTTTATGCTGCATCTTCTCTATTAAATTTTAAACTCTGGGGGCTGGCCCCATGCTCTGCTTTGGCAGCCCAGTGTTTCACTGGTTCATATTCTGGGTGCAGACATGGCATCGCTCATCAAGCCATGCTGAGGTGGCATCCTACATGGTACAACCAGAAGGACCTACAACTAGAATCTACAACTATGTACTAGGGGGGATTTGGGGACAAGAAGAAGAAGAAGAAAAAAAAAAAGAAGATTAGCAACAGTTGTTAGCTCAGGTGCCAATCTTTTTTTTTTTTTTTTTTTTTTTTGAGGAAGATTAGCCCTGAGCTAACATCTGCTGCCAATCCTCCTTTTTTTTGCTGAGGAAGACTGTCCCTGAGCTAACATCTGGCCTCATCTTCCTCTGCTTTATATATGGAACATCTGCCACAGCATGGCTTGCTTGAAAAGCAGTGAGTAGGTCCGAACCCAGCATCTGAACTGGCAAACCCTGGGCCACAGAAGCATAATGTGGGAACTTAACCACTGAGGCACTGGGATGGCGCCTCAGGTGCCAATCTTAAAAAAAAAAAAAATTTGAACTCTGAGGCAGAGACTGTGACATAAGCATCTGCATACCCTACATGATGCCCAATTATGTGCAAAATCTGTGCACATAGCTGCATAATACTCATTTACTGTAAAAAAGAAACCAACAGGGAAAGGAAAGAGTCTAGATATGAAAAGCAGTTTGGGTCTGAGGCATCAATTCAATTTTGGACATGTTTAACTTGCATACTTGTTAGTCACCCAGTGGAGAGGTTAAGCTGACAATTGTATAGACCAGACTCAAGTATCGGGGCAAAGACTGGGCCAGGAATATAAATTTGGGACAATCAACATGTGCATGGTGTCTAGAGCTTTGGATCAGAACCCAGGGGAATGAATGTACATAGAGAAAAAGAGAGGTTCAAGAGCTGAGTTTTGGGGTACATCAACATTTAGAAGTTGAGGAAACAAGGAGAAACCAGCAAATGAGACAGAAATAGCCCTTGATGGAGGTAGAGAGGAATGATGATATTTCTGCTACCCAAGGAAGGGTTTCAAGAAGATGGTGTGATCAATTGTGTCAAATGTTAATGTGGTAGAAAATAAGGAATCGGAAGTGAACATTGGATTTAGCAAAGGCAAGTCATCTTTCACTGGTTACTGATTGAACAGAATGTTAAAAACAAAAGCCTAGTTGAGACAGGCTCATGAAAGAATGGATAGAGAAGAACTGGAGACAGCAAGGATGGAGGATTCTTCTAGGAAATTTTGCTGTAAAGAACAAAAATGGAGTTTGACAGGGAAATGGGGAAGAAAGGGTCAAGAAAACTTTCTTTAAGATGTGAGAAATAATAGCCTGTTCCATGGCTAATAGGAATAATCTATCAGGGAGTTAAAATTCAATGATGGAGGTGAGAGGGAATAATTGTAGCCACATCCTTGAGAAGGTGAGAGGTAATTGGATCTAATGTAGAAGTGGAAGAACTGACGTTAGAGAGGAGCACGGGCACTTCATCCTTGGTCATAGTTGGGAAGGCAGAGTACATGGATGTCAATGCCGGCAAAGGGGCAGATGTGATGGAGGAATGAGTGGCAGATCTTCTCTCTTCAGCTTTTTCAGTAGACTAGGAATAAGATCACTATTGAGAATGAGGCTGGAGAAGGAAGTAAGAGAGTTTTAAAAAAAATGAGATATAATATTATCTAGAAATGGAAGAGTGAATGGATTAAGATTGTAGAGTATGCTTGCCTGGAAGCACCCAGAATCCCCTTGAGATTTATGGCTATGAAATTAAAGTGAGAACAAATCAGACCAATTATATGTTTTATTCCTACCACATTTAGCTGCACAGATGCAGGCACAAGGTAGTGAAAGTGAGTGAGTCAAGGGTGTGAAAGGTAATGATTATAATGACCGATCTTGGAATTTAGGAAGGAAAATGAGACCATTATGGTGATAAGGTATATAAAAGGCAGTAAGATTAATAAGTTGAATGTCCAAGTGGGTTTGAAGGACTGTTGCGGTTGAGAGATGCAGGTAGTGAGCAGAAAGATGGAGGTGGTGGTTGGAGACTCAGTTACAGGAAATTGGGATTATGAAAGGGATGCAGCCATTTGTAGTGATACGTTCTGGTGTAAGACCATGTGAGTAAGTGACCAACAAACAGAGAAACAGAAAGCCTAGCTACTATGTCTTTTATCCCCATCATCAAGGCTGATTATGGCCCTCTGCTCTTGCGATAACACCCAGCTTCTCTACAAGTCAGTCAGCAAGGTTAAGACAAGTCTACATGTTCAAAGTTTCCCTATCCCCAGCAGGGATTAAGGAGGAACCAGTGCATGAGGATTAAGACCCCTCCTTAGACCCTCTATACCCATTATAAGGATTAAGAGGGAGCTCGAAGCCCTCCAATACACATAACCTTGCCAGCGTTACATGCTTTGAATCCTAAATTGAATCTCACTATGCTCTTTATTGGACCATCACTATACAGAGCCCCAGATCACCCTTCATCTCCTATACTCTAATCTTCACAGTGCTCTATGTGTTTTGGTATCCAGCAGAATTGCCTAATGCATAGTTCCCACTTTGTCCCCCAGAATATTAAAAAGATAGGTTCTCAAAGATCAAAACTTAATTATTGTGTTTTAATGCTTCATCACAAACATTCGTAAGTGAAATTGGCATACATATATTCACATACCTATATACAATCAATCCTCATTATTCACAGATTCTTATCTGTGGCTTTCTCTATTTACTAAGTCTCATTTGTAACTCCAAAATCAATACTCGTGGTTTCACAGTCACCCACAGACATGTGCAGTATGGTGAAAAGTTTGAGCCAACCGATGCACACCTTCTTAGATGAGACGGAACAAGGCAACACTCTGCCTTCTTGTTTCAGCTGTCAAAATGTGAATGTGTCCTTTTCACACTCTATTTAGTGCCACATTTTTGCACTTTTATGCTTTTTGTTGGTGATTTTGTTGTTTAAAATGGCTCTCAAGCATAGTGCTGAAGTTCTGTTGAGCTCTCCTGAGCACAAGAAGGCTGTGATGAGCCTTATGGAGAAAACATGTGTTAGACAAGCTGCCTTCAGGCATGAGTTATAATTCTGTTGCCCAAGAGTTCCTTGTTAACGAATGAAGAATATATATTAAATAGGGCATCTTTAAACAGAAACACACATAAAACAAGGTATGTATTGACTGATTAATGAGGATGTTGAATCAGAGGCTCACAGGAACCTAACCCTGTATTTCTCCCAGGAGCAATGGTTCCATATTCACTAACTCTGTGCTTGTAATGACTTTATAGAATAGAACCACAGTGCAACAGCGAATAATGGACATCAACTATACATATGCATATATGTACGTGTGTGTGTGTATTTTATGTATATATAATTGTGCGTGGATGGTAGTAAAGAATTCAGTGATCACTAATAGAATTTGGTGCCACTGTTGTGACTTGTTCTAAGGTACCAGCAGTTTTTTTTTTCTTTTTTTTTTTAAAGATTTTATTTTTCCTTTTTCTCACCAAAGCCTCCCAGTATATAGTTGTATATTTTAAGCCGTGGGTCCTTCTAGTTGTGGCATGTGGGACGCCGCCTCAGTATGGCTTGATGAGTGGTGCCATGTCCCTGCCCAGGATCCGAACTGGCAAAACTCTGGGCCACCAAAGCAGATTGCGGGAACCCAACCACTTGGCCACAGGGATGGCCCCAGTACCATCAGTTTTACACCATGACGTTTGCACCATCAGTACAAATGTCAAACAGTGTAGAAAATAAAATCTTAGTACTGTTATGAAAATACTAGGATATTCCCCTGGGGTTAAAAAAAATTTTCATTACCAAACAGATATATTTAAAGCATTAATTTCTGCCTTAAAATACATCTGCATTTCCCTGGTACTGTACGTATAAATTTCACTGTTGTTACTTTTTATACATTCATGTAGGTAGTGTCTCCAAATGCTTTCTAGATTGTAAATTCCTCAGGACTGTAATAAGTCTTGACAACAAATATTTAAATGGAAGTAAAATTCACGCCTTATTTTTTTCCTTGTTGTAAATACTTTTGTTTTATTTTGTTTTGTTAATTTCCTTAATTAATTGTTCCTATGGTATCTCTAAGTCACATCCATTAAGACATATATCAAATAGTTTATAAATTACCCATTTACACAATTTAAGGCAGAAGATGATCATATCCAAAGCATGACTTGAAGGAGTTATAAATGGAAGAGATAAACTTGGTTTGAGGTGATGGCAAAATAAAATTATTAACGGGAAGAGAGACATTTTTTATTTTTAAATTACAGATATTATTGCCCAAAGGGAGGAATAGACAAATAGATCACTTATATTGCCTTCATGTCTAAAACATAATTTGATAGGAGAAAAAGAGAAAGGATTATGATTTAAAAACAAAAGGAAAAGGATAGGTAATATGAGTGGATAAAAGAGGAGATAAATTGGAAATAAGGATTAAAAGCGAAGAAAGATTGAGAAATTATTAATAACAGACACATGTTTAGAAGGCAGTTTGTGTAGGAGACCATCTTTCAACAAATCCTATCATTCCAGCCTGATGGAGCTTCTTATCTCACCTCCTTCTTCATGTCCTAGACATGCTGTAAGGTTATTAAAGGTGAAATTTGAATCTTTGATGAGAAGAGGCTGAAAGGAAACTGGACAGAGTTGGTGTTGTCCCTCTCAGGGCTCACAGGCCATAGTTTAAGACTGAATAGGGGCTGGCCCGGTGGTGCAGCAGTTAAGTTCACACGTATTTTTAAGGGATAATTGACAGAGTAAATATCCATTTCCTCCAATGGTTATAAGCACCTTTCCCACAGTGTGGTCTATTCAGTGTTTTTGTTTTGGTTTTTTTTTTTTTTTTTTTGAGGAAGATTAGCCCTGAGCTAACTGCTGCCAATCCTCCTCTTTTTTCTGAGGAAGACTGGCCCTGAGCCAACAGCCATGCCCATCTTCCTCTACTTTATATGTGGGATGCCCACCACAGCATGGCGTGCCAAGCGGTGCCATGTCCGCACCCGGGATCCAAACCAGCGAACTCCAGGCTGCCAAAGCGGAACATGCGAACTTAACCGCTGCGCCACCAGGCCGGCCCCTGTTATTCTTGAAGTATTCTTCCAAATCCCTTCAGTTGTTGCTGAATTTTGGGTTAGACTTTGCTGCCTCAGTTGTACTATGGGGAAGTCAGGAGGGTCTAAGCCCACAGATGAGACTGAAGAGCAGCTGCTCCTCTCTTGAGCCTGAGCAGTGACAGCAGCAGCGGTCACTGGCGGAGGAGAGCAGACCCGGTGGAAAGGTGGTGCCTTGAGGGTCACCTGCCACAGAGCCAATATATGGCTGTCAGAGGAGGACGCCATCACGGCGAAACCTAAAGACTTATTCCTGAGAATGCACAGAAAATAGAGGCCTTTGAGGAGAATTAATTTTGGTCAGTGAAGCAACAGAGGATCGTGTCACATACAAGTCATTAACGTTCTTGGTAGCTGTAGGGTCAGCAAGATAAAAGACTAGCTTGGGTTAAGTTTTAATGTTTGTGTTTCTTACAAATTATCTTTTCATGAGGGTTGCACAGGCTTTACTCTGGAATCAGGAAATGATGCAAGAAGGTCGAGTCTTTCATTTGTTACAAAAACATCTCCCCTTGCTTAGCTCGCTATTGTACCTCTGCAGGACTTGCCCTAGAGATGTTTCCCTTAATGTCTTGGCTTTGTCCTTCCTCCACTGGTTTCACTAAAGACAGGATCAGTTCAGCCCAGTATGATAACACACAGCCTTTGTGTAACGGCAACCTTATTTCTCCAACTCAGAAACTGGTTAAAAGCCCTAATCAGCAAATAAAAGCCTCCTTCAGCAGACAAGTAAAGGGATTGAGAAAGCCATAAAAAGCCAAAGAAAGAAAGCCTGATGAAGTTCAAACAAATTTGAGCTCTAGGTCTCCATTGATCTCCACAGTAACTATAAAAAATGAACATGTTTATTGCCTTCTCTTGATTATAAGTCATTATTATTGCACTGTTTTCACATCTACTAATAGCTTCATAGTCGGGACTTTCCAGTAAAACACTAGAAATGGGCATTTTTAAAGATAAAGAGACACAACTATTCAGATTCTAAACTCCTAAAGTTGTGGTTTTCCAGGGGCACTTGGAATTAGAACATACATATAAACAATGAGGATCCTAAAAACCAAACTTTGGTTTTATAAAATACATGTTTAAATCTTGTTGGATAAAGAAAAGAGACATCTCTAAATTAAGAAAGGCAGGCTATATAGAAAGCTCCTTCAGGAGATAATAGTCTGGCTAAATATAAGTGTAACTAGTGAAATAAGCACAAAGGCTCATTCCTATAATGTGATCACGTATTAAACTATTGTTCTATACCTGGCAGAAGGTTGAATTGAAAAAAAATAAATAAATAAAAAATTTTAAAAATGGGCAGAAGAGGGGCTGGCCCCGTGGCCGAGTGGTTAAGTTCGCGCGCTCCGCTGCAGGCGGCCCAGTGTTTCGTTGGTTTGAATCCTGGGCGCGGACATGGCACTGCTCACCAAACCACGCTGAGGCAGCGTCCCACATACCACAACTAGAAGGACCCACAACGAAGAATATACAACTATGTACCAGGGGGCTTTGGGGAGAAAAAGGAAAAAATAAATAAATAAATAAAATCTTTAAAAAAAAAAAATGGGCAGAAGATAATATCTAGACATTTTTCCAAAGAAGACAATTGAAGGGAAGCGGAACACATCACCCCAAAATCTGCTGCTTTGGCACATAGATTATTTTGAGCTGAAGGCAATCAAGACCCAACAGGCTTAGGAAGAACTTTTACCTCACCCTTAACTGCCTAGAAGAATTTAGATAGGAAACCCATACCAGGAAAAGAGCTATGCCCAGAGATAACTTGTTTTATCTGAAAGACCTATCTGCATGGCAGGGCAAACTTCTAATCGCCAAACATCTGCTTTTCTTATCGTCCTGTGACTTGCTCTCCTCCTCTATGAAGCCCCAGATCCTATCCCATTCCTTAGCGTGCTTGCCCTTGCATCTCATATCTTTGGGGCTCTCGTACACACAAAATTAAATTTGTTTTTCTCCTGTTAATCTATTTTATATCAATTTAATTATTAGACCAGCCAAAGAATTTAGAAGGAAAGAAGGGAAAAGTTTTTCACACCTACAACATACAGATGGACAACAGGTACATTAAAATGTGCTCAAATCACAAATAATCAGGGAAATGCACATCAACACTATGTAGGGGAGGAGGACATTTCCTCTCCCCAAATGGGGGTTCGTCTGGCTGGAGAACGAATTAAATTCACATGAGACAGAATAGCAAGAGAAAATTAAACAAAGCTTTATGAGGAGCCATGGCCCGGGGCCTTTCTTCCCGAAGGAAGAAAGGGCACCGAAGAAGTGGGGTGCACAGAGTGGTTATATAGCCCCCAAACGGGGTGTTTCATATGTGATTGAAAAGTCCCTTTTACAATAGTCACGAGGCTGCTCTGTCAGCACAGCGCTTGATGGAAACGGCAGATAGGTCTGCTGTCTCAGTGAGCACCGCAGGGTGGCAGGTGTGTTGCCTCGGGCTGGGGGGGTGGGGTCACAGATGAGCGCCGGCAAGCAATCGGTTCCCAGCCTAAAGAAAGATGCTTAATCCTTAAAGAAATGCCAAAGTTGGGAGGGGGAGGGAAGTCAGTTACAGGAGGTTACCAGACTACCACAATAAAATGCAGATTTAAGTCCTTGCCTTTGGTATTGATTAAGAGTTTTTAGAGAGAAGGTCATCTCCTTTCTTCTTCCTGGTACAGAGAGGGAGGCACCTTTTACAGATAGAGATTTACCTTACAAATGTAAACGTGTCCTAACAAAGGGCAAGTTCCATTCCTCAGAGCCTCCTTGCCTATCCCAGTTTATCAAAAGCAATCAGCCTCAAATAATCCTGATGCCAAAGAGACATATCTTGGGGTGGCCATTTCCAGGTCCCCACAACTACAAGATATCACCTAACAACGGTCAGCCTGGCTATCATCAATAAGACAAAAGCTAACAAGTGTCGGCAAGGATGTAGAGAAAAGGGAACCCTCATGCACTGTTGGTGAGAATGTAAATTGGTGCAGTCACTATGGAAAACAGTATGGAAGTTCCTCAAAAAATTAAAAATAGAACTACCACACGATCCGGCTATTCCATTGGGTATTTATCTGGAGAAAATGAAAACACTAATTAGAAGATATATGCACTCCCGTGTTTACTGCAGCGTTATTTACAATAGGTTAGATAGGGAAACAACCTAGTGCCCATTGATAGATGAATGGATAAAGAAGATGTGGTGTGTGTACACACACACACACACACACACAATGGATTATTTTTATTCAGCCATAAAAAAGAAGGAAATATTGCCATTTGTGACAACATAGATGGACCTTGAGGGCATTATGCTATGTGAAATAAGTCAGAGAAAGACAAATATGATATGATCTCACTTATATGTGGAATCTGAAAAACAATGAGCTAGAGGCAGGGGAGTGGGGGTGAGCAAAATAGGGGAAAGGGGTCAAAGGATCCAAACTTCCAGTGATAAAATAAATAAGTCATAGGCATGTAATGGACAGCATGGTGACCACAGTTCATAAGACTGCATTGTGTATTTGAAAGTTGCTGACAGAGTAGATCTTAAAAGTTCTCATCACAAGAAAAAAATTATTTTTGTAACTATGTATAGTGACAGATGTTAACTAGACTTATTGTGATAATTATTTCACCATATGTACAAATATCAAATCATTATGTTGTACACCTGAAAGTAATATAATATGTCAACTATATCACAATAAAAAAACTTCATCTCTATGCTATAAGCAAGATGCATGCTTAAAACGAAGTAACTTAGAAGGACTAAAAACAAAAGGGTGGGCAAAGACATAGCAGGTAAGCGTAAACACTATGAAACCAGAGCTGTGATCCTGATATCAGGCACCCTAAGGCTGCACTCAGGCCCAAAGAAGAGTGCCTTTTATTATGTTATAGGCCACAAGCCACGATTAAAATAGAACAGTTATGAATGTCCAGATCACAAATAATATAGAGATCACCCACATATAGCAGAAACGATAAAAGCCGCAGAGAGAAACACGCTCATAATAGATTTTAACACACTACCCTCAAAGAGAGGTCAAGAGGACAGAAGGACAAGTGAGCATATGGAAGCCCTAAATGATAAAATTATTAAGATAGATGTTATAAATATATAGCAAACCTTACATTGGATAATAGAGAATATACCTCTTCTCCAGCCACGTGGAAGAATCATTGAAAAAAAGATCCACTTGAGTAATACGAGCCTCGAGATGACTAGAGCCCCACTCGATACCTTGGGGGGCCTGTAAGAGACCCTGAAACAGAAGATCCAGTTAAGCCACGGCCAGATTTCCTGACTCACAGCAACTGTGAGATGATAAATGTCGGGCTAAGCCACTAAGTTTTGAGGGTAATGTGTTACACAGAAGTAGGTAATGAATAAACAAATAGAATTGTGATTCTTAATTGGATCTAGGGGAAGAAAACACAGAGACAGAAGACATTACTGGGACAATGGGAGAATTTGAATTTGACTCTGTAGTATCAATGTGAAATTTCTTTGACATAATATTATCAGGGCTATGTAAGAAAATGACAGTTCTTAGAAGATATGTGCTCAAGTGTTTAGGGGCAAAATGTCATGTTATCTGCAATTCACTTTTAAGTAGTTCAAGAACAAAAATACAATAAAACATAACCATAAACAAGTGTATGGCTGTGTGTGTGCATGGAAAGAAAGAGAGGTGACAAAATGCTAATAACTTGTAAATGTACATGAAAGGTATATGGATATTCATTGTGTTAATACATATAAGTTAAATTATTATATAATTTTAAAATGTCACTGTATAAATTAAAATTGTCACCTCTTCTGTAGATTTTTCATTCTTCAAACTAAAAGGTTACATTTGTCACATGAATATTGCTGGAATTCCTAATACATAAATAGAATCTTTAAAATTACTCCATGGTGGGCGAGGGAGGCACAATGACCAGTCCCAGAGCTGTGCCCACTCAGCCCTCAGAACAGCCAGAGGACACTCTGGGAATAAGGCTCCATGAGGAACACAGTCAGAAAACCACTAGAATAGATCAATTTGAAGGTCTTGTCCTATCCTGGGCATCTCCAGTCTTATGCCTCTTCAGTCGTTGTGAAATCTGATCAACGGTAATAGTTTCGCCTTTATGTAAGTATCACCTTCAGCCATTTGAAATCTCACACGGTCCAGGAAAAGTTCCTGGAGAGCTAATTAGGTGTTTTGAGTTAAAAGACAGCTCTCCTACCTTGGATTTTATTTCCTTTAGAGTGTGCATAGGAATCATCGGAGAATCTTGTTAAAATGCAGATTCTCATTCATTAGGTCTGGAGTGGGGCCCCAGGGTTTGCATTTCTAATGAACTCCAGGGTAAGGCTGCTGCTGGTCCAAGGACAACATTTTGAGTTGCAGGGCCTTGGAACAACTTCCCAGCAGGCTGTAATTTAAAGTGAAGTTAAACTCTGACTCAGTCATCCCAGGGCTAATAATCTACCTGTGGATTCACTTTCTCAAGAAAGCAAAAGTAGGCACATAAAGAGGTTTGCTATAGCAAACTTATAATTGCAAAAAAAAAGGCAACAATCTAAATGTCCGTCAACAGGAAAAATGGTTAAATTATGGTTTATCTATATAACGCAATGCATATATGTTTTTAAAAATTGAAATCTAGGGGCTGGCCCTGTGGCCGAGTGGTTAAGTTCACGTGCTCCGCTGCAGGCGGCCCAGTGTTTCGTTGGTTCGAATCCTGGGTGCGGACATGGCACTGCTCATCAGACCACGCTGAGGCAGCATCCCACATGCCACAACTAGAAGGACCCACAACGAAGAATATACAACTATGTACCGGGGGTCTTTGGAGAGAAAAAGGAAAAAGATAAAATCTTAAAAAAAAAATTGCAATCTATACCTACCCTGAGACCCAGAAATTCCAATTCTAGGTATTTTCACAAGAGAAATGAAATAGGCCCACATAAACACCTATACAAGTATGTTCATAGCAGCCTTACACATAATTGCCAAAAACTGGTGACAGTTTATGTGCCTACAAATAGGAAAATAGATAAGCATACTGTAGTATATTCATTCAGTGTAATACTAGTCAGCAGCAAATAGGAGCAAAACTTCTGCTCTCCTCAACAGCATGGATAAATATCAAAAACATCATACAGTGAAAGGCGCATGACACACAAGAGTACATATTTTCTGGGTCTGTGATAATTTTCTATTTCTTGGTAGGGATTTGCATTACACAGGTGGATGCATTTATCAAAACTCATCAAATGTTACACTTAAGATTTGTGAATTTCATTGCCTGTAAAATTTATCTCCAAAAAGGAAAAATGTAAACAAATATTGAACTCTGTTTAATATGCATAGGAAGTATTTAGGGCAAAGTGGTCCAGTATCTGCAACCTACGCTGAACACATCAGAAAAATAAGATGGAGTGAGAGATGGATGGAGGAATGGCTATGTAACAATGCAAGAATAGTAAAACATTGGTGGAATCTATGTCATGGATAAAATTTCTTTAATCTTTCTGCACATTTAGGTTTTTTTAATATTTAACAGTTGTGAAAATTGAGATAGATGTTATGTGTTGACACAGAAAGACCAGCAAGCCATATTATTTTGTGGAGAAAAGTAAGTTACACAGATACACGCACATGGATACATGTTAGACTTCTGGCCAGATACACAGGAAAGTTAATTGCTGTTCTGTCTGAGGAACAGGAAAAGGTGTTGGGCAGTAGAGATGAGGAAACTTTCACTTTCTAACCGGGAAAACAGGGAAGAAATAGCAATACTGTCAAAAATAAAATTACACAAGCAGAGAAATGACCAAAGCAGCCAAAAGCGAGCTCAATGTTGTATGTAATGATAGGTTATTGGAATGCAAAAGAAGCATGTTTGTGTGCTCTGGCGCTTACAACTCAAACAGAAACATCGAACAGCTCCCTTGACCCTATTGCTCTGTGTGATTAACTTTTATGATACTAAGAAGAATCTAATTTTTAAAATTAAAATCAGTGTTCTACCGGGTTCCTCGTAATACTACTGAAAGAGAGAAAATTCAGATACCTAAATCTGTTAGGATGTGATTTGCAGCGATGGTTGTAACGGACAGCTTTGGGATGTCTGCCCAGTCAGACATCTCCCCTTCCTGAGGAGGCTTCTCGGGGTGGAATTTCAGGACCATATTTCTTCCACTTCACCCCAAACCTCCAGCCATGGCTAACCCGACTAGTCTGAACACCTGAACCCAAGATGATCCAATCAGATCCTCTCTCCCAGGAGTCCAGAATTCCATTAAAATCCATTCATTAATTTTTGCTAGTGCTGGACCTGAGAGGACAGGCAAGCTCAGGAACTACAGAGATGATGTTTTCCACCATGTGCAATTGAAAAGCAAAGAAAGCTGGTCTGCCAAGAGAGAGAACATGGCGGTTGTGCAGAGAGAAGTAAAGATGAGAGTCAATGAAGCCCCCAGAGAGCTAGCAAGAATAGCTACCTGATTTCTATTCACACCCTTGCACTTCTGTTTCCAGTACCTTGTAAAGCACACTCATGGGTCATTGCCCCTGGGTTCCATGAGACAACCACGAAGCTGTCTGTAAAATTTCTTTTTTTCTTAAACCAGGAAGAAAAATTTCTCTTGCAGCCTGAAGAGCCACAACTAAGACACTTATTGCAGAAGAATGTACAAAGTGCAATTCAGGAGGCTAGAGGAGATACCATCTGAGGCTCTGAGAATTCAAAAAACTTCATACTATATAGGATGTCACCTGGGACCAGGCTTCACAGGGCTCGATGCTCTGAACCCCTCCCTGCTGAGGACTCCTGTTCTGCGACTCTCTTCATCCATCTCTCCCAGCTGCAGGTCCAGAGGCAGAATGTGATTTGGAGATGACAAAGTCTTCATCAATCATTGCTCCTAAATTAACTTTCAATCTCGCTTTGCAAACACAGCCTCAAGATAATCTCCTAACCAACACTTACAAGTAAATTTTTACCCCAAATCCTTCCTACATAGAAGTTTCCATGACAGCAGAAATTCTGGGTCATTAAAAAGCAATTTCAAAGTTTTATCCGTGAAACTTTGCTTTACTTCTCATCTTCCTCTATTGCGCCAATGGAAGAACAACAAATGGCAGTAGGTTCAGACAAGTAGAGATTTAGAGTTTTGTGAAATAGGGTTCTTCATGCATTAAGAAAAACATGCCAGTTTCTGCATGCATGCATGAAAACGGAGAGCTGGCTGTCACTTGCTGGCTTTCCAGCTCCTGGTAGAGGTCATGGCCTTCTGTGCTTTCCAGTCCACCACTCCATTTATTTTTGAAATAGTATCTCTTAGACAGATACAAACACCCACCACAGCAGAGTTAACCTTCTCAGGACTCAATGTCTGGGTCATACTTTCCTCAGATAGAGGAAAACAAAAGAGGTAATCCAGTACTTTGGGTTAAAGTGAAGGAATTTCAACCCCTCTTCCATTTCAGCAACTTCTTAGTTGCACACTAATAATAATCAGTCAAAATAAGGAAATGGCAATGCGTATTTGTTCATTCAACAAACATTTGAGCAACTCTATGCCAGGCCATACTCTACGTGTAAGTTCAGGGAACACATGGGGAGGTCAGAATAACTATATGTCAGGAAGTAACAACATATTGAAGAAAAAGAACACAAGCTAAGAGTACATTTTAGGTAGGTTGGTCAGGAAAGACCTCTGTGATAGGATATTTGGGCAGAAGCCTGAAGAATACAGGGGAGCAGCTATCTCAGGAAAGAGCATTACAGGCAGAGGCACACCATACATGCAAAGGCCCTGAGGCATGACAATGCCAACAAAGTAGTCTCTAAGAAGAGAATATAATGTCACACAGAGAGTGAAAACAGGCCTTGATCTGTGTAAGCAAGGCACACTGCGAATGATGAAGAACTGCCTTGAGTCCTTAACACTTCACTGATCTTCATAAATCCCTTTGCTGTCTATATACCCCATCATTTTTCATCAAAGCTCCAAGGTAATTTATTACTAGAAAATAGTTCATGGTTATTTGGAAGCAAAACATTCTTTTTTCTCATTTTACCAAACTCTATTTCATCTGCCAGGTCAAACATTAAATCTGTCACATAAGCACATTACTTACTGATTTGATACATAAACAACCAGAGGCTAGCAAAAAATAATAAAATAAAGCAGCCTCGATGTCTTTTACTTGATTCAGCTATCAAGAAAATTTAAAGTGTAAAGTTGGAATCAAGATTAGCCAGTATGTGTAACTTGCAAACTGTGGCTTTTGCAGGAAAAGACAGATCAATGGAACAGAACTGGAAGTCCAAGATATACCGCCGCCCCTCCTCCCACACACACAAAGAACTTCTTCCAGGATAAGAGGTAGCATTAAAAGCAGTGGGACAGGGTAGGCCCCCACATCTCAATAATCACTCTAAATGTAAATGGATTGAACTCCCCAATCAAAAGACACAGAGTGGCAGGATGGATCAAAGAACAAGATCCAACAATATGCTGCCTCCAGGAAACACACCTCAGCCCCAAAGACAAACACAGACTCAGAGCGAAGGGATGGAGAACAATACTCCAAGCTAATAATGAACAAAAGAAAGCAGGTGTCGCTATACTAATATCAGACAAGGTAGATTTCAAAGCAAAACAGATAAAGAAAGACAAAGAGGGACAGTATATAATGATAAAAGGGACTCTCCACCAAGAAGACATAACACTTATAAATATATATGCACCCAACACAGGAGCACCAAAATTTGTAAAGCAACTCTTAATAGAACTAAAAGAAGACAGCAACAACAATACAATAATAGTAGGGGACCTCAACACACCATTAACACCAATGGACAGAACATCCAGACAGAAAATCAACAAGGAAATAATAGAATTAAATGAAAAATTAGACCAGATGGACTTAATAGATATATATAGAACACTTCATCCAAAAACAGCAGGTTACACATTCTTCTCAAGTGCACATGGAACATTCTCAAGGATTGACCATATTTTGGGAACCAAAGCAAACATCAATAAATACAAGAGAGTTGAAATAATATCAAGCATCTTTTCTGATCATAATGCCATTAAACTAGAAATCAACTACAAGAAAAAAGCAGAGAAAGGTGCAAAAATGTGGAGACTAAACAACACGCTTCTGAACAAACAATGGATCATTGAAGAAATTAAAGAAGAAGTCAAATTTTATCTGGAGACAAATGAAAATGAGAACAAGACATACCAAATCATTTGGGATGCAGCAAAAGCAGTCCTAAGAGGGAAATTCATCGCAATACAGGCTCACCTCACTAAACAAGAAAAAGCTCACATAAGCAACCTCAAACGACACTTAACAGAACTAGAAAAAGAAGAACAAACAAAGCCCAGAGTCAGTAGAAGGAGGGAAATAATAAAAATAAGAGCAGAAATAAACGATATTGAAACAAAAAAGACAATAGAAAGGATCAATGAAACAAAGAGTTGGTTCTTTGAAAGAATTAACGAAATTGACAAACCCCTAGCCAGACTCACCAAGAAAAGAAGAGAGAAATCGCAAATTAATAAAATTAGGAATGACAGAGGAGAAATGACAACAGATACCAATGAAATACAAGAGATCATAAGACAATACTATGAAAAACTATATGCCAACAAATTGAACAACCTGGAAGAAATGGACAAATTCCTAGACTCCTACAATCTCCCCAAACTGAATCAGGAAGAAATGGAGAATCTGAATAGGCCAATCACAAGTAAGGAAATAGAAATGGTAATCAAAAACCTCCCCAAAAATAAGAGTCCAGGACCAGATGGCTTCTCTGGAGAATTCTACCAAACATTCACAGAAGACTTAATACCTATTCTCCTCAAACTGTTCCAGAAAATTGAGAAAGATGGAGTACTCCCTAACACATTCTATGAAGCCAACATCACTCTGATCCCCAAACCTGACAAGGACAACACAAAGAAGGAGAACTACAGGCCGATATCACTGATGAACATAGATGCAAAAATCCTCAACAAAATTTTGGCAAACCGAATACAGCAATACATCAAAAAGATTATACACCATGATCAAGTGGGATTTATACCAGGGACACAGGGATGGTTCAACATCTGCAAGTCAATCAACGTGATACACTACATCAACAAAATGAAAAACAAAAACCACATGATCATCTCAATAGATGCAGAGAAAGCATTCGACAAGATCCAACACCCATTTATGATAAAAACCCTCAGTAAAATGGGTATAGAAGGAAAGTACCTCAACATAATAAAGGCCATATATGACAGACCCACAGCCAACATCATACTCAATGGACAAAAACTGAAAGCCATCCCTCTGAGGACAGGAACAAGACAAGGGTCCCACTTTCACCACTCCTATTCAACATAGTACTGGAGGTGCTGGCCAGAGCAATTCGGCAGGAAAAAGAAATAAAAGGAATCCAAATAGGTAACGAAGAAGTAAAACTCTCGCTGTTTGCAGACGACATGATCTTATATATAGAAAACCCCAAAGAATCCATAGAAAAACTATTAGAAATAATCAACAACTACAGCAAAGTAGCAGGGTATAAAATTAACGTGCACAAATCAGTAGCATTTCTATACACTAACAATGAACTAACAGAAAAAGAACTCAAGAAGTCAATCCCATTCACAATTGCAATGAAAAGAATAAAATACCTTGGGATAAACTTAACCAAGGAAGTGAAGGATCTATACAATGAAAACTACAAGACTTTCTTGAAAGAAATTGACGATGACATAAAGAGATGGAAAGACATTCCATGCACATGGATTGGAAGAATAAACATAGTTAAAATGTCCATACTACCTAAAGCAATATACAGATTCAATGCTATCCCAATCAGAATCCCAAGAACATTCTTCACAGAAATTGAACAAACAATCCTAAAATTCATATGGGGGAACAAAAGACCGCGAATTGCTAAAGCAATCCTGAGCAAGAAAAACAAAGCCGGCGGAATCACAATCCCCGATTTCAAAACATACTACAAAGCTACAGTGATCAAAACAGCATGGTACTGATACAAAAACAGGTCCACAGATCAATGGAACAGAATTGAAAGCCCAGAGATAAAACCACACATCTATGGACAGCTAATCTTCGACAAAGGAGCTGAGGGCCTACAATGGAGAAAAGAAAGTCTCTTCAACAAATGGTGCTGGGAAAACTGGACAGCCAAATGCAAAAGATTGAAAATTGACCATTCTTTTTCACCACACACCAAAATAAACTCAAAATGGATCAAAGACCTAAAGATTAGGCCTGAGACAATAAGTCTTTTGGAAGAGAATATAGGCAGTACACTCTTTGACATCAGTTTCAAAAGAATCTTTTCGGACACTATAACTCCTCAGTTGAGGGAAACAATAGAAAGAATAAACAAATGGGACTTCATCAGACTAAAGAGCTTCTTCAAGGCAAGGGAAAACAGGATTGAAACAAAAAAACAGCTCACTAATTGGGAAAAAATATTTACAAGCCACTTATCCGACAAAGGGTTAATCTCCATAATATACAAAGAACTCACACTGCTTAACAACAAAAAAACAAACAACCCGATCAAAAAATGGGCAGAGGACATGAACAGACATTTCTCAAAAGAAGATATGAATATGGCCAATAGACACATGAAAAGATGTTCATCATTGCTAATCATCAGGGAAATGCAAATCAAAACTACACTAAGATATCACCTTACACCCGTTAGATTGGCAAAAACATCCAAAACCAAGAGTGACAAATGTTGGAGAGGTTGTGGAGAAAAAGGAACCCTCATACACTGTTGGTGGGAATGCAAACTGGTACAGCCACTATGGAAAACAGTATGGAGATTTCTCAAAAACTTAAAAATAGAAATACCCTATGACCCAGCCATCCCATTACTGGGTATCTATCCTAAGAACCTGATATCAGAAATCTCAAGAGTCCGTTGCACCCCTATGTTCATCGCAGCATTATTTACAATAGCCAAGACGTGGAACCAGCCTACATGCCCAGAAACTGATGATTGGATAAAGAAGATGTGGTATATATACACAATGGAATACTACTCAGCCATAAAAAAAGACAAAATTGGCCCATTCACAACAACATGGATGGACCTCGAGGGTATTATGTTAAGCGAAATAAGCCAGTCAGAGAAAGACGAACTCTATATGACTCCACTCATAGGTGGAAGTTAGTATATTGATAAGGAGATCAGATTGGTGGTTACCAGGGAAAAGGGGGGTGGGGGGAGGGCACAAAGGGGGAAGTGGTATACCCACAACATGACTAACAAAAATGTACAACTGAAATCTCACAAGGTTGTAATCTATCATAACATTAATAAAAATAAAAAAAAAATTCTCCAGAAAAAAAAAAAAAGCAGTGGGACAGGGACCAGCCTGGTGGTGCAGTGGTTAAGTTTGCACGTTCTGGTTTGGCGGCCCAGGGTTCGCCAGTTCAGATCCCGGGTGGGGACACAGCACTGCTTGGCAAGCCATGCTGTGGTAGGCATCCCACATATAAAGTGGAGAAAGATGGGCATGGATGTTAGCTCAGGGCCAGTCTTCCTCAGCAAAAAGAGGAGGATTGGCAGCAGATGTTAGCTCAGGGCTAATCTTCCTCAAAAAAATAAAAAATTTAAAAAAATTTTAAAAGCAATGAGACAATGCGGATTATTAAATAAATGGTGATGGGATAATGGGCCAGACAATGGGGAAATGAAATACAGATGTGTCATCACAACTTACACCGAAATAGATTCCAGGGGATCTAAAGATTAAAAAATGAAAGTGTAAGAGTCGTCAAAGAAAACATTACGATTTTAGAAAATAATATTGTAGTGGGGAAAGCTAAGCAAGATATATAACCCAAAGGCCTCAGAGGAAAAGATTAATATCTATGACTACGTAAAAATTTCAAAATCATAAAAGAGTAAAAAAGACAAATATGGTAGAAAAATGCAACATGATAGAACAGGTAAATTCCTCAATTCACAAAAATGTTCTTCTGACATTGATTCGTCAGAAATAACTCTCTCACTCCCCTAAAAGTGCAAATAGTATGGATAGACACTTGACAGGGGAAAAAATGCAAACGGTTTTGAAACATACGTGTAAAGGCACATTCAAAATTAATTTAATTTAAAACTGTGAAATAATATTTTATTCACATTAACAAATACTAATAAGTTTAAAAACAAGGTGGTGGTGAGGGTGTAAGAAACAGTCTCTCCTCTGAGATTGTTGGTGGAAGTATAAATTGCTTCAATCTTTTTAGAGGACAGTTGGCTACATCCATAACAATCTAAAAGTTCACATGGTCTTTGACTTAGCAATTATACTTCAAGCAATTTATCCCAATAGACGCGTTCTCATATATGTGTAAAAAGGAATATCCAAGGCTGTAGCATGATTTGTAACAGTAAAAATTTGGAAACAACTTAAGCGTTCGCTGATGAGGAATGAGTTAAGGAAAGGACAGCACAATCATATAGTATAATCCTGTGCAGCCATTAAAAAGACTGAGGCTGACTTATATGGGCTGATAAGAAAGGACTTCCAAGACATAATGGCAAGTAATAAAAGCAGGACAGAGGTATTATAGATATTATATGTGCATACCCACACACATAAGAAAAATATACTAGCAAGGACAACCCTGGAAAATGTCTGTCATATCCTATGAGGCCAAAGTTCACTGGCTTTATTAGCCCACGATCGTACTGCCAGTGAGTAGCAAAGCAAGGACTCAAACCCGGATCTGTCAGACTCCAAAGCTCATGCTGTTACTCATGATGCTACATGCCATTTGATGATGCTAAAAGGACAACAAGAGCAAGAAAACAAATGGCAAGACATTACCTACTTTCCACTTCCCAAATAACCAGGTGTAAAAATGAACAGACCCACAATAAAGGAAATAATAGAATTTTACAAAAGAAAAGCATATTCATCTTTAAGTCCTTGAAGGGAAAAAACCAAGGAGGTAGAAGATTATTGAGTTCTGTCTCCCCTTCCCAGGATAATCCAAAAAGACAGCCAGAATTAGCCAACGTGAAGAACTTTTTGTCACTTATATGAGTTTTAAGAGCCAGGCCTATCAGGCTGGAATTCTTACCTTCTGGCCATTCATGAGATCTGGTGTTTTCCTTACTGGCTTTAGCTAAATTCCATCCAGTTTAAAAATTAAATAAATCCTCAGCTAGTTTGACAGCTTTCTGTGTCAAATAAACCAACTTATGTACAGGCAGATATATAAACATCCTTCAACATACTGCCAACCCATCCGGAAGGAGTGAGAACTCCCAGGTGAGCTCTGAAATTTGCAGCCCTAGAGCCTGGCGACACTGCATTCTCGCCCTTGTGTTAAATGTTTCTATGCCAAAGCCAATCATAATAGCTGCCCAGCCCTCAAGAATTTACTTTTCTTTAAGAACAATTTCTAATACCCAGGTTTGGCCCGAGCCAAAAAGCTCTGTGCCCTGTGATCCTGTCACCCAGGTGAAGCACACTGAGTGAGGGAAACCACGAGCCTCAGCTGGGCCAACCTGATTCTCTATCCCAGGAATCAGAAATTTAGAACCAAGTGACTGAGAGCCTGTTTTATTCCTGAGTCAGCTAAATGGCAGTACTCGCGACAGAAAGTCCATGAATTGCTGCTGTTGGAGTTTCCAGCATTCCTCAGGCTTCAACAATGCTTCTAATCTGTGAGCCAGTTCAGCATCCTTTTCCTCAGGCTACCCAGAGTCAGTTTCTGTTGTTTTCAACAGGAACAAAACAATAGGAACAATACGCCTCTGTTTGTTGCCTACCCAATACTCATTTCCTATTTCCTTTACTAACAGAACCCAGATTTCTCTTGGCATAACAATATATCCAATCAAGTGCTCAATCTCCCAACCTCCCTTGCAGCTAAAGACAGTCATGTGACCCAGTCGCAGCCAATGAAACAAGTGGAGTCACCATTGGCACTTCCTGAGGACCTCGTTAAAAGTGACTGCATGCCAGGGCTTTCATCTTTTGCCCATTGCTCTCACTCTCTTTCTTGGCTGGAATGCAGACGTGATGCCCAGAGGTGGATCTGCTGTCTTGTTACCCTGATGTTACAGCCACACACTAAGGACGGCAGAAGAGGAAATAGAGAAGGAGCCTGTGTTCTTAAAGACATCCTTGAACAGCTGTAGTAGCCCTGCTTCCTGATTCTTTATGCGAGAAAAATAAACCCCCATTCGGTTAGGCAGTTTGGACAGGTTTCTGAAACAAACAGCCAAACACAGTCCCAAAGGACACATCACCTGCGCTTCTGTGAAGTCTCTTGTGTGAATTCAATTTAATCCACGTATGAGGAGAGAATCTCCTAGTACAAGTTCAGGCAGGAGAGGAAATAATGACAAATAAGGACAGGTCTGCCCTCTTATGGTTAAAACACACAGATCCATAACTCACTCTAATAAAAGGTAGAGTTAAATAAGTGAGACACAGAAGTGCAAACAACTGCTATGGAAAAAGAGGGGGGACATGAAATCTGACTGAGAGATGAGGGAAAGTGTAATAGAAGAGGTGGTACCTGAATTGGACCTTGAAAAACAAGCAGAATGTTGATAGGCAAAGGGCCCATGGGCCAGGGCCAGGGCACGAACAAGGGCTTGCAGGTGTGCTGGAGAACATCCATTAAAGAGCTCCTCATCTGCTGTGATCATCTGAACACTTACTAACAGTGACAGCTGTCAGTCACTGAGTACTTACCCTGCACCAGTTTTCTACATGCATTTTCTCAGTAAATCCTCACTACAAGCCACAAAGAAGCAAGGTACTATTACGAGATCTCCAACTGAGAGATGAAAAATTGAAGCCTTATGAAGTCATTTCTCTAGGATAACAGAGCTAATAAGTGGCAGAGATGGGATTCCGGTGTGAATAAGTCTGGTTCCACAGCCCAGCCTCTTCAGTCTCTTTGCTCAAATGCTTAGTAATATTTTTATAAAGGACATTACTAAAAGATGGGAGTGGCTACTGGCACATGGAACTAAATGGAACCTGATGGCTAAGAGGACTAGTAAGTTTTTAAGTACATTGTGTTGTCAAGAGCTTGGACTAAAAGTAAGTGACTGTTCAAGACTTAAAATCACACTCAGGGCCCCAAACATCATTCACTGGTCAAGAAAGGAGCTGAGCCAGCTTTAAGTAAGGTATATAATCCCTATGTCCACAATACTTGTGACCGAGGAGAATAATGCAAACAGAAGAATATCCAGAAAAGCAGAGCCAGGGGCAAGGAAGAACCATTTACAATGGAAATACTCCCAGGGAGCAGAATGGAAGCCTCGTGAAGGAACATGCTCCAATAACAAGCTAGAAAGTCCTGAAAATGTGAGACTAGGGAGCTTTCAGAATTGCTCCACCAGTGACTACTGTGTGCCTCCCATTCTTCCCCAATCCAAATGCAAATGATTATTAAAATTATCCTGACCCTGCCTCTTTCATCGTTGTATATTGCAGAGTTAGATGAAAAGGAGTTTTGCTTTTTTCAAAAAATCACCAAAACAGAATCAAGAAGAATTGTAATCTTCTGTTTCCACCAGTGTTACGGATAGACTCTGAAAGGCCTGTCCCCTCAAAACAACTAGATCCTGCATAAGGCATACTTTTACTTTCGTTGCTGGAATCATAGGAAGCAAGAGTAATTCCCAAAGTGAAAGTAACACACATGTGTACCCACAAAACAAACTGAGCTTAAACTAGAGCAATAAACACAGAGAAACAATATGGTTACACTGAGGGTGAAGGGTTTTACCGTCAATGTTTCAAACAGAAGACTAGACCTTAAGCTAATAGGAAGTTGTGAGTGAAGGCTAAATCTGAATTTCACAAAATAAACCAGAGACTCTGGAACTAACTAAAGTGGTCCCAATATTAGTAACACTCCATTTCACAGCATAAGCAAAACAACTACAAGTCCTCTCTGGAAGAAACTATCTTCAGTTTAAAATCAACCTCATATGCTCTTAAAACCAAAGATTCTAGACTTACAAGGAAATGAACCACCATGAAGGAGAGTCAACAGAAAAAAACAATAACAGATTTAGGCTGTCCTTTCACCCAAAGAACTCTTCTTTTCTCCAAGGACTTGAGATATTAGCGTCAGATTGAGAATTAAAAATGATAGTTTATGAAACGATTTTTTTTAAAAAGGTGGAATCAGAAGACTACAGAAAATGAAAATAGTTTTAAAAATGAACCAAATAACTTAGAAATAAAACTATTTTTATTATATATTACAACATATATCATACAAATAATAGTATATGTTTACTATATATTATTATCAACGGGTGGAATAAATATAGATTAAACATTCCAAATGAGAAAATTTGTGGGTTGGAAGATAGATCTGAAGAAATGACTCAGAGTGCAGCACAGAAAGACAGAAATAAAAATTCCCAAAATAGAGAATTCAGGATAAAATGGGGAAAAAAAAGGAAGCAAAACTCCTAAATAAAATATTAGTAAGGTGACTTTATTAACTAATCAACCATACTAAAGTGAATACAAGAATTGTTTAACAGAGTAACAGAGAGGAAAAAAATGAACATACACAGAAAAAACTTTGATAAAAACCAACATTTATCTATGCTAAAAAACAATCAGCAAAATAGGAATAGAAACTCCTTAATCTGATAAAAGAAATACATCAAAAACTTCTAACAAATATTATGCCTAATAGTGAAAGGATAGAGACACTTGCTTTAAAGTCGGGAGTGAAATTCATCCTGCTTCTATTCTATATTAAACTAGAAATTCCAGCTAGGAGACAGGACAAAAATAAAATAAGGGAGCTGGCCTCAGGGCTGAGAGGTTAAAGTTCCATGCATTCTGCTTCAGCAGCCTGGGTTCGCGGCTTCAGATCCTGGGCACGGATCTACTCCACTCATCAGCCATGATGTGGAGGCATGCCACACACAAAACATACAGAAAGACTGGCACAGATGTTAGCTCAGGGTTAATCTTCCTCAAGCAAAAGAAAGAAAAAAATGAGGAAGGCGCCAGCCCTGTGGCTGAGTGGTTAAGTTCACACACTCTGCTGCAGCAGCCCAGGGTTTCACCTGTTTGGATCCTGGGTGAGGACCTAGCGCCGCTCATCAAGCCATGCTGGGGTGGCATCACATGTCGCAGAACTAGAAGCACCTACAACTAGAATATACAACTATGTACTGGGGGGCTTTGAGGAGAAGAAGGAGAAAAAGAGATTTGCAACAGATCTTAGCTCAAGGCCAATCTTAAAAAAAAAAAAAAAAAAAGAGGAAGATAGGCAAGGGATGTTAGCTCAGGGAGAATCTTCCTCACCAAAAATAAATAAATAAATAAAAGACCTACTCTGTCCACTGAAAAGATCAGGAAGCAAAGACTTCCCACTAGCAATGGGCACACCTAACACTCAGATATTGGTCTTTAACACCGTTCTCCACCGAAAGAAAATACAGCTCCTTGGAGAAATGACTGACTCTGATGAGGATTTTTAGGCTGGGTAATTTTAAAACTACAGATGAGAAGCAGGCTCCGAGGAGTGGAATTTGCTTGTCCTTTGTTGGTAAACATTTACATTTCTAAGGGAAACCTCTATCTGTGAAGATGCCTCCCTCTCTGTGCCAGGAAGAAGGGGGATGGCCTTATCTCTAGAAACTCTTAATCAATGCCAGAGGCAAGAACCTAAGTTGTTTACTGTCTGGCAACCTCATGTAACTGACCCCTCCCCCCCAAATCCTCCTTTGTCTTTAGCTGAGGATAATATTTAAGGGGTTGCTTCTGCCATTTACTCAATCCGGTTTGATTCTTATCTAAAGGTTGTGGGACTGCCCAATGGCCGGACCCTATGGGCACTGATACCATTTTAACTTTTTTACATATTCTTTCCTTTGTCTTGTAAAGAGATAACTCACATACCTATGCCTTAAATTTAGCTCTAACCTTCAACTTGGGGGAGCAGAAGCTCTGACTGCCCATGGCTCCTGTACCCATGCTATTCCACACTATTCTCTAAATAAAAGAGCACTACTGCCAGATCTTGAGAGTCCAAGAAATCTTTCTTTCAACGACTCAGCTCACTGACCCCGCATCAATTCCATGATTCTAGTGTTTGTGCCAGATTGGGACAAGATGAACCTGAAAATTCCTGGAATATGCCTGTAAGTAAGGAGGTGCTGAAAAATGATGTGAGTATATCACAAAGACACAGGAACCAGTTTTGGACACTAAAATAGTTAAGGACAGTAATTGATTGTAAACATTGGGAGAACATATGGGGATTCATGACGTCATTCCAAAAAAAGTAGATAGGTAAATAAAGTAGGATAATTATAGTAAAATGCTAAGTGTTGAGTGATGAATATGGAAGATATGCTGGAGTTAGAAAATTAGCATTTTGCAAACTTCTAAGTAAAGATTGGATCAGGCAAGAAGTATCAATGAATGTTAAATCTATAGGAGAATTTTGATGAGAAGCAGGAGATCTGCATGGTCCTTATTATTCTTTGCAAGGAAGAAACATAATTAATAGTGCAGTGGAGAAATCAGACAGCACCTTAACTGGGTGATCAAAATAAACATCTCCAAGGAGGGACAGATGAACATGTGGTGCCACCAGCTGTGATACCCTCAGAAGGACATGTTGCTCAGGTGGTGTTCTGGCCAGAAATGTATACCCCAAATGCAATCACAGGGAGCTGTCAGGCAATCCTAAACTGAGACACATTCTCTTGAAAATGTGTACAGAGTGGGAGCGGTAGGAGACGAGAAGGGCCTAAATGCAATGTGGTATCCTGGATTAGATCTTGGAACAGAAAAAAGGTATCAGGGGCCGGCCCGGTGGTGCAGTGGTTAGGTTCGCACATTCTGCTTCGGCAGCCAGGGGTTTGCAGGTTCAGATCCCGGATGCAGACATGGCACCGCTTGGTAGGCCATGCTGTGATAGGCATCCCACATATAGGGTGGAGGAAGCTGGGCAGGGATGCTGGCTCAGGGCCAGTCTTCCTTGGCAAAAAGAGGAGGATTGGTGGCAGATGTTGGCTCAGAGCTAATCTTCCTCAAAAAAAAAAAAAAGAAAAGAAAAAAGATATCAGTGGAAAAACTGGTAAATCTGAACAAAATTTGTAATTTAGTTAATAGTATTATATCAATGCTAATTTCTCAGTTTTGACAAAGGTACCATAGTTATATAAGAAATTAATTAGGAGAAGCTGGGTAAAAGATATATGAGAACTCACTGTACTATTTTTGCAACTGCTTTGTAAATCTAAAATTATTCTAAAATAAAAGATTTTAAGAAAAAACAACAAAAAAAGAAGAAGGGTTGTATTTTTCAAAAAATGCCAGTGTTATAAAAGACAAAGAAAGGCTATGGAAATGTTCCAGACTAAAGGAGGCCAAGGAGACAGCACCACTAAATGCAATACCTGATCCTACACTATATCCTGTCCTGGTGGGATAAAACTGGTATAAAAGGTATTGGGTCATTTGACAAAATTGGAATATGAATTGTAAAGTATGGTATCAATGTTAAATTCACTGATGTTGATAACTGTACTGTGATTGTGTAAGAGAATATCTTATTCTTCAGAAATACCACTGAAGTATTTAGGGATGGGGGAAGGAGTACACGCGTGACAGAGCAAATGAGGTAAGATGGCAACAAAAGGTGAATCTGGGTAAGTGGTATTGCCATGTAATTCTCATACTAACTACCCAGAGTTGGGTCAAATTTCAGTTTGAGAGCACAGTCCTCCACAAGACTGCCTTCATTTCAGACACCAACCACAAACTCTGTGGTTTCCAGGCTGCCAACACTTCAGACCAACTGGCTATAAATTCAAGGGTTCTCATTCGGGTTCAATGATTTGCCAGAACTCAGGAAAGAGTGAGACTTATGATTACAATTTCATTATAAAGGATACAAATCAGGACCAGCCAAATGAAGAGATGCAGAGAGTGAGGCTGGGAAGGCACTGGAAGCTTCCATAGCCATAGGACACGTCACCTTCCCAGCAGGTTGATATCACTACCAATCAGGGAGGCCCTCCTGAGCCTCAAGGTCTAGAGTTTTTATTGGGGTTTTATTATATAGGCATAATTCATTGAATCATTGCCCAGATGGTTGAACTCAGTCTCCAGTCTTCCTCCCCTCCCCACAAGTCAGGCCAATATCACATGGTTGGCCTTTGTGGCCTGGCTGGCCCCCATCCTGAATTATCTCTTCAACATAAACTCAGGTATGTTGAAGGAGCACACCATGAATAACAAAGACATTGCTATCATTTACAAAATGCCAACGATTTAAATCTTACCTCCCAGGAACCAGGGACAAAAGCCAGTCAAATTCTTTTCTTATTCCAGTTTTATTGAGATATCATTGACATAAAACATGGCGTAGGTTTAAGGTGTACTGTGCAATGATTTGATACACATATATTGCAAAATGTTTACCACAATAAGGTTAGTTAACACACCATTCACTTCACATGATTACCAGTTTTTTATTGTTATTATGATGAGAACATTTAAGATTAAGATTTATTATCATATTAAAAATAGAACTACCATACGATCCAGCCATCCCACTACTGGGTATTTATCCAAAGAGCTTGAAGTCAGCAATCCCAAAAGTCCTATGTACCCCAATGTTCATTGCAGCATTATTTACAATAGCCAAGCCATGGAAGCAACCTAAGTGCCCATCAACAGATGATTGGATAAAGAAGATGTGGTACATATATACAATGGAATACTACTCAGCTGCAAAACGGAACAAAATCATTCCATTTGCAATAACATGGATGGACCTTGAGGGAATTATGTTAAGTGAAATAAGCCAGCTAGAGAAGGATAATCTGTGTATGACTCCACTCATACGAGGAATGTAAAAATGTGGACTAAGAGAACAGTTTAGTGGATACCAGGGGAAAGGTGGGGTGGGGGGTGGGCACAAAGGGTGAAGTGGTGCACCTACAACACGAATGACAAACATTAATGTACAACTGAAATTTCACAAGATTGTAACCTATCATTAACTCAATAAAAAAAAAAAGATTTATTATCATAGCAACTTTCAAGTACCCTTTGACCAACATCTCCTCATTTCCTCCCACCCCTCAGCCCCTGGTAACCATCAGTCTACAATCCGTTTCTATAAGTTTGATGTTTTTAAATTCCACATATAAGTGAGATCATGTGATGCAGTCATGCACTGCATCACGACATTTCAGTCAACAACAGACCACATATATGATGGTGCTCCCGTAAGATTAGTACCGTATAGCCTAGGTGTATAGTAAGCTATACTGTCCAGGTTTGTGTAAGTGCACTCCATGATGTTCACTCTGTGATGGAATTGCCTAATGATGCATTTCTCAGAAACTATCCCTGTTGTTAGGCAACACATCACGGTGTTTGTCTTTCTCTGACATATTTCACTTAGTATAATGCCCTCAAGATCCATACATGTTGTCATGAATGGCAGAATTTCCTTCTTTTTTACAGTTGAATAATATTCCATTGTGTGTATGTATGTATGTATACACACTCTCTCTCTACATATATACACCACATTTTATTTATCCATTCATCCATTGATGGATACTTAGGTTGTTTCTAATATTCTTACTAAGTATTGGTCTGTTCAGATTTCCTGTTTCTTCATGATTCAGTCTCAGTAAGTTGTAGCTTTCTAGGAATTTATCCATTTCTTCTTAGTTGTCCAATTTGTTGGCACGTAATTGTTCACAGTAGTCTCTTATGATCCTTTGTATTTCTGTGATGTCAGTTGTAATGTCTCCTCTTTCAGTTATACTTTTATTCATCTTTCTCTTTTTTTCCTGGTAAATCTAGCTAAAGCCTTTCAGTTTTGTTTATCTTTTCAAAAACCAACTCTTAGATTCACTGATCTTTTCTATTGTTTTTCTGTTTCTGATCTGATTTTTATCTCCTTTCTGCTAACTTTGGCTTAGTTTGTTCCTTTTCTAGTTCCTTGAGGTGTAACGTTAGGTTCTTTGAGATCTTCTTTTATACTGTAGGCATTTATCACTATGAACCTCCTTCTTAACAGTGCTTTTGCTGCATCTCTTAAGTTTTGGTATGCTGTGTTTCCATTTTAATTTGTTTCAAGATATTTTTGATTTGCCTTTTGATTTCATCTTTGACCCATTGGTTGTTCAAGAGTGTGTCATTTACTTTCCACATATTTGTGCATTTTCCAGTTTTCCTCCTGTTACTGATTTCTAGTTTCATATCATTGTGGTCAGAAAAGATATTTGGTATGATTTCAATCTTTTTAAGTCTGCTAAGGCTTATTTTGTGACCTAAAATGTGATCTATCCATGAGAATGTCCTATGTGAACTTGAGAAGAACAAGTCTTCTGCTGCTGTTGGATGGAATGTTCTGTATATGTCTGTTACTTCTATTTGGTCTAAAGTATGGTTCAAGTCCAACTTTTCCTTATTGATTTTCTATCTGGATGATCTATCCATTGTTGAAAGTGGGTATTGAAGTCCCCTAATATGATTGTATTGTTGCCTATTTAATCCCTCAGATCTGTTAGTATTTGCCCAATATATTTAGATGTTCTGATTTGGGTGCCTAGATATTTACAATTGTTATATTCTTCTGATGATTGACCCCTTTATCATTATATAATGACTTTCTTTTTCTCTTGTTAAAGTTTTTGACTTAAAGTCTATTTTGTCAACATAAGTTTAGCTACCCTTGCTCTCTTTTGGTTTCCATTTGTGTGGAGTGTCTTTTCCATCCCTTCACTTTGAGCCTGTGTATGTCCTTGAGCTGATAGGAGGCTTTTGTAGGCAGCATGCAGTTGGGTCTTTTTTTTTTAATCCATTCAGCCACTCTATGCCTTCTGACTGGAAGACTTAATCCATTTACATTTAAAGTGATTACTGGTAGGTAAGAATATACTATTGCCATCTTGTTAGTTGTTTTCTGGCTGTTTTGTACTTCCTTTGTTCCTTTCTTCCTCTATTGCAAATTGATGATTTTTTGTACTGGTATACTTTGATTCCCTTCTCCTTATCTTGGATGTGTCTACTATAGGTTCTTGTTTTATGGTTAACCTGAGGCTTACTTGAAATATCTTATAGATGTAACAATTTATTTTAAGCTGATAACTTAATTTCAATAACATACAAAAACTCTGTCCTTTCACTCCTTCCCCACATTTTATGTTTTTATTTTTTTAGGAAGATTAGCCCTGAGCTAACAACTGCTGTCAATCCTCCTCTTTTTGCTGAGGAAGACTGGCCCTGAGCTAACATCTGTGCCCATCTTCCTCTATTTTATATGTGGGACGCCTGCCACAGCATGGCTTGACAAACGGTGCCATGTCCACACCTGGGATCTGAACCGGCGAACCCCAGGCCACTGAAGTGGAATGTGTGCCCTCAACTGTTGCACCACCAGGCCGGCCCCCTTCCCCACATTTTATGTTTTTGATGTCACAATTTACATCTTTTTACATTGTATATCCATTAACAAATTATTGTAGCTGTAGCTATTTTTAATACTTTTGTCCTTTAACCTTTACACCAGAGTTAAGTGCTTAACACCATCATGTTACAGTCTTAGAGTATTCTGAATCTCACTGTATGTGTAGCTTTACCAGTGTGTTGTATATTTTCATATATTTTTAATGTTACTAATTAGTGTCCTGTTTCAGCTTGAAAAACTCCTTTCAACATTTCTTGTAAGGCAGTTCTAGTGATGATGAACTCCCTCAGTTTTTGTTTGCAATACATCTTGCCTTCATTTCTGAAGGACAGCTTTGCAAGGTACAGTATTTCTGATTGGCCGTTTTTTTCTTTTAGTACTTTGAATATATCATCCCATTCTCTCCTGGCCTGCAGGGTTTCTGCTGAGAAATCCCCTGATAGTCTTATCAGCCAAATTCTTTATTATACAACAATATATAAGTATACTTATACTATCTTGTACTATTTTTATTTTGCAACTTTTCTGTAAGTTTTCCAAAGAATACATTAAAATATACAGAGGAAGTTATAAAGACTGTCTAGGAAGAAAGAAAAACTAACAAGAGTCACAGGGAATGTGTTTATATGTAAAAATCAAAAATGTATAAATAAAAATTATCAAAACTAATAAGAGTTCAAAAGGTTTTGGCAGCTAAGATCCACATACAGACATCAACTGTGTTCCCATATGTGAGCAACTGTTTAAAAGAGCTAATATTTTAAGTATCCTATTTATAACAGCAATAGATATATAAAGTATTTGGGAATCAAGTATTAAAAT